>NC_141041.1:17082500-17300000 GCF_052040795.2 Danio rerio
CAAGAGAAGACGTGCCAAAATATTAGACTGAAGGTAGACTTCATTTATTATTATTTTTTTTTAAAGTTATTATTGGAATTGAAAAATAATTGAAGTATGTCTGTCTTAAGCAACAATGTACTGTAATGTACTGTAACAAAATAAATGTTAAAGCCAAAAAAGGTATTTTAAAGTAAATGATGGGTACCATTTCCAGTGTTTGGAAAACGTTTCAAATAGTCTATATAGTGAAAACTGAATGAAGATTATATACTTAGGCTATTCTTTGTCTATATCCTCATGAAAGTAGTCTTACACTTGGAATTTGAATGTGGCATTATTATCGCAATAATATCTGTTGTGAAAACTGATGGCAATTGTCTTTGTATTCAATAAATCACCCCAATAGGCTATTTAAAAGTATTATAGCTTAATACCTGCTGCTGGAAACATTCATTAACATAAGATGAACTATTGTTTTACTACAAATATAGCCATATATACACATACAGTTGAAGTCAGAATTATTAGCTCCCTGGTTTCATTTTTACCCCAATTTCTGTTTAACAAAGTGAAGATTATTTTTTCAGCACATTTTTAAACATAATAGTTTTTATAACTCATTTCTAATAACTGATTTATTTTATCTTTGCCATGATAACAGTAAATAATATTTGACTAGATATTTTTCAAGACACTTCTACACAGCTAAAAGTGACATTTAAAGGGTGAACTAGGCAGGTTAGGGTAATAAGGCAAGTTCTTGTATAATGATGGTTTGTTCTGTAGACTATCGAAAAAAAATTTGCTTAAAGGGGCTAACAATTTTGTCCCCAAAATGGTTTTGAAAAATTTAAAACTGCTTTTATTCTAGCTGAAATAAAGCAAATAAGACTTTCTCCTGAAGAAAAAATATTATCAGACATGCTGTGAAAATTTCCTTGCTCTGTTAAATATAATTTGGGACATATTTAAAAAAGAAAAAAAAAATTTGAAGGGGGGCTAATAATTCTGACTTTAACAGTACATAAATATCATTTATTTTATAGGCTAGCAATTGTTTACAGCGTAGCCAAAGTTACTTATGACCCATGATTCACAGAGATCATTATGAGGCGTAAGAAAAAGAATGAGTTTTAAGACGTTTAAAATGAAAACAAACCATTTCACAAAATATTTCTAAACCGCCACCAAATATTGTCCTTCACCTCAGAAACTAATATAGGTTAGTTATTGTTCTCAGTCTGAACTGGTTTTGCCAACAGTGATTTAATTTGTTCAATTTCGATAGGCTACTGAAAATATTCTGATTGAAGACTGATGTCATTATGTTTAACGCCAATAACGTTTCCTGATGTCATTAGACCTGACTGGATCTGTATTTGACCTTCTTCAGAGTATCTGCACTCACTCAATGTGTGTTTCTGTGATTCCTCAGTGATGGTGCTGGTCTGCAGGCTGCTGTTGGTCATGGGGCTGATGCTGTGTCTGAGTGCTCAGTTGAGCAGCGCTCAGCACTGGTCTCACGGCTGGTATCCTGGAGGAAAGAGAGAGATAGACCTCTACGACACCTCAGAGGTGGGACAATATTCATCAACAACATATACTTTATTTTAAAACTTTACATTAGTAAGGTATTTAATCTACTAGCTATACAGTTGAAGTCAGAATTATTAGCCCCCCTTTGGTTTTTTTCATTTTTAAAAATTCCCAAAATGATGTACGGAAATTTTTACAGTATGTCTGATAATATTTTTTTCTTCAGGAGAAAGTTGTATTTGTTTTATTTTGGCTAGAATAAAAGCAGTTTAAATTTTTTTTAAACATCTTAAGGTCAAAATTATTAAGCTCGTTAGGCTATTTTTTTCAACAGTCTACAGAACAAACTATCGCTATACAATACCTTGTCTAATTACCCTAACCTGCCTAGTTAACCTAACTAACCTAGTTAAGCCTTTAAATGTCACTTTAAGCTGTATAGAAGTGTCTTGGAAAATATCTAGTAAATATTATTTACTGTCATCATAGCAAAGATAAAATAAATCAGTTATTAGAAATGAGTTATAAAAACTATTATGTTTAGAAATGTGTTGAAAATATTCTTCTCTCCGTTAAAGAGAAAGTGGGGGTAAAAATTAACAGGGGGCTAATAATTCTGACTTCAACTGTATATTACTGTATCTATACAGTTTCACCAAAGGACTGAATAGCACTATTTGTAAACAATTTATGGTCACATTTTATTTTAAGATTCAATACTGTGTCTTTTGCCTCAAATATAAACTCAGAATTTGCTCTTTATCAATAGTTATTAAGGTAGCTTAGGTAATGGGTAGGATTAGAGATGTAGAATAAGATCATACAGAATATGTAGATTATAAGCAGCCAGTGACATGCATGCTAATAACCAAGTAGTAAAGGGTGAGAATTGGTTCCTAAAGTGTTACCCAATGTATTGATTGATAGGGTTGATTCGGTGGGAAAGTGAATAATGCAAAAAAAAAAAAAAGTAATTAACAAACTACAATCATAGATAAATACAATAAAGCAAAGATAAAAGTGAAATAAATAGTGCATGCATTTGTAGATTTTGTAAATGTAAAAATGACACTGCAAAGTCTTTACTGTATAAATAATTCAATATAATTATTCTTTATTGAACTCCCAATAGGTCAGATTTATTGTGGTTGAATACTTCAATCTCTCTCAAGCCACAAAAGCATGCAAAATATAAGATTTCAATCCATTGTAGATGAACTTAGAGCTTCACAGCAATACTTATGTACACTTTTTTTTTTTTAGGTTTTTTTTTTACTATACATTTGCAACAATTTCAAAATTTGTTTTTCATATTGTCATTATGGGGTATTGTGTGTAGAATTTGAGACAATAAATGAATTTAATCCATTTTGAAACTCTGCAGTGACTCCCCAAATAATAACTATAATCCCAACTCAACATTGCACATCTATACAATGTGACTATTGCACAGACACACACTGCGATATTAATACTGAAACAATATATTGTGCAGCCCTAATATGAACATTTTTATTTTTAATGCATATACTACATTGTAGTGGTTAACATCAGTTGCTTTATTGTAGTCTCACATGCCTTATAAACTGTTTGTGTTGGTAGTGCTGCACTTTATCCCAATGTTTATTAGCTTCCTTTGGAGAGACATATTTTTATGAACATGATTACATTGCCTACGGTTTTACTTTAAAATCAGGTTTCAGAGGAAGTGAAGCTCTGCGAGGCAGGAAAATGCAGTTACCTGAGACCGCAGGGAAGAAACATCCTCAAGACAATACTGGTGGGTGCTCAAACAAATAGTTAAATAAGCTCTAGTGATGACTGGATGTTATGAGTTTCTCATGTCTGACTTGTTTTACATTGGTTTTATCAGCTGGATGCCCTCATTCGTGATTTCCAAAAGAGAAAGTGACACCAAGCTGATGCTTCAGCCTGTGTCCAAAGAAACATCTTTTCCAGCAAGCACATTTGGCCTGCCTTTTCATTCCAAACTGTATATATTGTGTTATTCCTGTGACTTTATTTCTTTTATTTTGTATGTGTATGTTTAGTTCTGTTCTCATATTCATTGTGAGTAAATCGACTGCCGGCAC
This sequence comes from Danio rerio, assembly GCF_052040795.2. Taxonomy (NCBI): domain Eukaryota; kingdom Metazoa; phylum Chordata; class Actinopteri; order Cypriniformes; family Danionidae; genus Danio; species Danio rerio. Next base: position 17,086,112 of record NC_141041.1, read on the forward strand.
CGTGTACCCATTTGCAGCAGTTCCTACAATAAAGGCTTTATTTTGGTATTTTGTTTTAATTGTTCAGTGTCTTCTTTAACTTTGTTCACAGATTTTGCATAACACAAGAGATTGATTGTTTTATTTATTTTTTGTCTTTTTTTTTTTTTTTTGCAATTTTTAAAACTTATTTTTTCTCCATAAAGTAGAGTGTGTGCTGTTTAATTGTTTTTATGATGACAATGTTTAGCATGGCCCAATTCTTAAGAAATCAGTCTCATGTGCTGATTTTCTGTATGCAGGTAATATTCCCTAAATTATCAATTTTGAAAACATGTTTGCTGCTTAATGTTTTTGAAAAAAATAGGCTTTACAAGTTTATTTGATTTAATCACATAAGTAAATTAATGAGTCATTTCCTAAATAAAAAATTTATTTATTATTTATTTATTGACATTTTTAATTACTTTTTTGTTGAAAGTTAATTTAATTAAAATAATTACAATAATTATCCGTAGGAGTTTTAAATGTTTGTGATAGCAGGCTTTTCTGTGAAATTACAGTGAAACATTAATTTTCTGAATGTTATTACAATATAAATCAATGGTTTTCTCTACGCAGTAAATATTTGCTAATATAATATTATCAATTTTAAAAACAACTTTGCTGCTTAATGTTTGAAAGAAATCCACACTTTACAAGTTTCTTTGATTCAATCACATATAAATGAATGCATCCTTTCTTAAATAAAAAAAAATCACGAGAATACATTTCAACATTTTTATTTCTTATTAATGCATATACATTATAGTGATTTTATAGTGATTAACATTAATAATGACAATGAAAAATAACGGCAACCATAGATTATACCTTGCATGATCATAGTTTTATATAAAAGAAAACTGTTTGCATGTTTATAAAAAGAATAATTTCATAAATCATCGATTTAAGCATCTAAAGAACTAATTAATCACTTAAAATTGTATACATTGCTGCTATATGTCAACCCACTAAGACTTATGGTCAATATAGGTTTTTATTGATTTAAAGATAGTCTGACATTTATTACATACAATATTTTAATAAGAACAAATCAAAAATTTAATTATAAATATGTTTAATTTATACAGCTGGTATGATATAGTATGAGTGATAGTGGAATATTATTTATTTGATTATTTCATTATTATTACACAATTGCATCATGTAAAATTAGACACCAAAATTGGACATCTCATCTTTGAACCATATTAACCCATATTCGTATTTTATAATATTTTTTAGATTATTATGTGTATTATTTTAGATTGCATTTTAATGTAAATCTTTAAAACAAAAACGTTAGATCATTTTCTAAATTATTATTATTATAATTATTATTATAATTATAATTATAATTATAATATTTATTATTATTATTATTATTATTATTATTATTATCATCACATCAATACATTCATAGTTTTTTGTTAGCCACCAGATGGCGCAAATAGATATACTTAAACACTCAAACATGATACATCAGAGATTCCCAAAGTAGGGCCCACGGGCCAAAGTTGGCCCATGAAAAACTTTGGTTTGGTCTGCCATCCCATCAGAAAAGAAAGGGAGAACGATGGGGAGAGGTTGGGGTGAATGTCTTTGACAGAGATCGTCATTTCAAATTGAATCCTTTTGTTATATGTTAACTGAGCAGTTACAAAAAAAGCCAACCAAAATGTTTCAAATGACTCAGACTTTTACAATGTAAATACTATCACTTGACAGACAGAAGTTGATGCACATGGCAAATTAAAGCAAAAGGCAGTAACAGCTCGACTTGTGTATTTAGAATTGAGCTCCATTGTGTTAGAGATGGGATTGTTTATGTTTTTACAATATAATATGATTATAAAACGTTATAAATTATACTGCATCATTATTTAATTTATTTTAAAGCATTTTCTTTAGTTATTTTTAAATAACAAGTAAATAATGAGCAAATTTAATGTAATGCGTTTTTATTTCACTTCGGCCCACAGCCTCGATTAAGTTTAGTTATTAAAAAGAAGTGGGCACCCCTGTGATATATTGTCATTCTTATCAAAACCACTTCATTCATTCATTTTCCTTCGGCTAAGTCCCTGATCATCAGCGGTATCCACAGTGGTATGAACTGCCAACTATTCCAGCATATTTTTTACGCAGAAGATGCCTTTAAAACCAATTCACTTCCATGCAGTATCTGCAAATCATTTTAACACTAAATGTTGTTATAAAACAAACCACGTGCTGTCAAATGAATATTCCAGGATTTAATGTTCATATAGTGACAACCCATTCAGTTTCTTTACACTGTTAAAAAAAATAAAGATATCCAAATGAATTAAGAACACACGTTTTAGTATTACTGTAGCTTATTTTGGTAAGTTAGACAGAAACTTTATATTTTAAGCTGTATCATTTAAACGTGATGTGTTTAGGGCAGTTTAATTTATGTACGATGAAATTACTTTTAAAATTAATACATTTTAGGCAGCAACAGCTCTTTTTTTGGCTCTGACACCTGAGAGTATTTAGTATTTAATTATAATTAAAATGCAATAAATAAGCATCTACTAATTCAGACAGTTTTACTTTCAGGGTTATTCAAGCAAGCACACTGAAACGGTTATACCACCATCATATATATATATATATATATATATATATATATATATATATATATATATATATATATATAAATTTTTTATTTTTTTTTACCGCTGACACAGTGGTTTGAGACATACAAGGGCTACTGACATTTAAATTCAATACCATCGTATTTATACTTGGACTATAGCTATTCATATTGGAGATTTATAGCTTTCGTATTAAGGGTGCATTATCTTTTGTTTGTTTAGCTGGCTATCTGCCCACTAATTCTAGTAGCTCATGTCACCTCCTATTAATAAAGATCATATTGCAAACAGACATCAAATAATTGTAGTCTTTAGGAATTATCAAGAATTATTTTCGTAGACCAAACCGAACTCTAAACAGAATGTGACAGAAAGAACAGTGCAACACAGGAAAAAGTCACTTTAAAGATGGCAAGCGTTCAAGTTTCGTTTCTGCTGCTGCAGTCAGAGACCTTGAAAGTGAAAGCAGTTCGTTCACATCTGTCACCTGCTGGAACAATTACTAAAATTAAAATATTTTGTGGAATTAAGAGCTTGTAATTGTTAAAACATTTTATTGTTAAAAGTTGTTTTTGGTCTTATGTTATCTATCAAATATCATGGGTCATTCATCAGAGCAATAATAATTTACGAATCTTATTTAAATTGTAACAGAATCATTAAGGAAATATGGAACAACATATAAAACATACACAGTGCTCAGCATAACTGAGTACACCTCATTTTGAAAATGAATATTTTTATCCATTTATCTGTGATTATTGGTCATATATTTTAGTGCATTTGAACAAAACAGATTTATTAAACTGATATAATTATTCAAATAATATTTTATTCACCCAACAACTTTAAAAATAGAAGATAATACATTTAAATTAATGTGAAATGTTGAAGAAAAAATACTTTCAACTAAATTTTATACATTTTTTGTTTCCGTTGAATTTTGCTCTTTTATATTTTTTGTTCAATATTTTTCTCTAGCATATCAATTTAGGTGTACTAAATTTGGTCCGTTTTCATGTTTTGTTAGTCCTAGATCTAATATTAATTTAAATGAGAGATTTGTGAGGGGTGTACTCGTATATGCTGAGCACTGTAGTGGTTTGTTATTGATCTATATATTTGACCCCTATTTTGTGTGCTGCCTGCTTTGTAAACTGATCACTTATAAATGATAGTCAGTGCTACTTTTTGAACTTCTGAAGATATTTTTTTACACTTCTGCTCAAACCTTGTTCTCCTCACTGTCACTGCAGTCTATCTTATTGTCCTCAGATGGGATTTCCCTAACTCTGGGATCCTGCTCTTCACTTCCATAAAACAAGCTTACATCCATTTTTCTATAAAAATATGTTTAAAAGTAAAATTTCATGAAAAATAATACAATATGTAATAATGATTATATGTGAAAATGCCCACATGTATTGTCGGTAAACACATCTTAAAAAGTATCACTTATCGCACAATGTTGCCCTAAGGCAACAACATTTTTTTTTATTTTATTTCTAAACATGTAAAATACAAAAGATTTATAAAACCTGACAAAAGGCTTCTGTACAGCTTTACAAATACACACTCTTTTGTACATTTTATGTTACTTTACTAGGTTAATTAAGCTAATAATCTTAACTTCTTCTCATACTATGTGCTTCTTTCACCATGAGTCAGAAAATGAAGTTCCACTTTCAAACAGTGCTAGATAGTGACTCTCACACCTTATTGGATGTTTTATTGATACTTTTTCTAACATTTTCATTGGTTGCAATCATTTGAAGAAAAATAATAAGAAAAAAAAACAATATATATATATATATATATATATATATATATATATATATATATATATATATTCAACTGTGTGTGTGTGTGTGTGTGTGTGTGTGTGTGTGTGTGTGTGTGTGTGTGTGTGTGTGTGTGTATATATATATATATATATATATATATATATTTGTTATTTGTATTACCGATTATACTTGATGTAGGCTATTAAGTCAGATTAATGTAACGTTAAATGAAACTACTTGTACATTACATTTCATGCAACTAAAACTAAAAATTGAAGACAGCAATTTTACAGTGAATAAATATCATTTTTTATATATTATAACATAATAAATTAGTTTTGATTTAAATATCTTTTTCATATGCAAAACTTTTAATATTTACACCTTATCATGTGTAAAGTGTAAAAAAAATATTAATTTTTATATTGATATATAAACATTCACTGCACCCTAAGTTTACCCAACTATGACTTCTGCAACTGAGAAACCTGGAAATGTAAAAAAGTTTTTTTTTTTTTTTTTTTGCTAAATATCCCGTGGCTATCAGCCAATCAGATTCAAGAACCAGAAAGAACTGTTGTATATATATATATATATATATATATATATATATATATATATATATATATATATATATATATATATATATATATATATATATATATATATATATATATATATAGGCACACTGGTTATTCATACTAATAACATGATGTAGTGTTGTTTGATAATTACAGTGCAGTGAACTGTGACCGTAGAAATAGTGCTAAATAAAGTCTGGAGATATAAATGATAACAAATTTGTCTCATTTTACATAAACATTAAAGCTAAGAAAAAGAAAATGTTTCAGCAAGACATTTACTTTTGCTAGTTAAATGTTCAATGACATCTTCAGAAGTTATTTTTAACCTATGTTTCAATATTATTTGTCTTCTTTGTTAGAACAATTGCTTCTTTTGTCATGCGTGCAAATGTTTGATTTGTTACAATGTAACCAAGCAAGTTTTGTCCCGATACAAGATCAATCACAGTATAATGTCAGCATTGTGTGTGTTCCCACACTTTATATCAGATGCTTTTAATCAAGTAGACTACAGTCAGTAGGAGGAGGGACATGACCAAACATCACCGCGTGGCTTGGCTCAGATTCTGTCAGCATCACACGTGTGACATTAGCACCGTATAAGCGAAAGCAGATGCTGAATCTACTCATTTGATAGCTTGAATGTTTTCTTTGCAGAGGTGAGTTTCAAGGCAGATCCCTTTATGTTTTTTTTCTATTTACTATAAGTGTTCATGTTTTAAAAAGTAGCTCAAATGCTTTTTTGGGGACACTGGTCATAGGTGCCTTTATATGTACATGTGTCAAAGTTCTTTTTCTGAACTAGTATGTCATTGTTCGAGAATTTGTTGCTGCTTTCGGCAGTGTTTTAAATAGATTTGCAAAGGGGAAGAAGGGTGTGAGGAGTCAGCAAAACGAGTGGATTTGGCAACAAGTTTTGTAGCTCTGTGCTTTTCTCTGGACTCCACTCTCTGACTGGACTTCTTGTAAAGTTTGTCTGTCGATGTGGAATTAACGTTTCATTTTGCTGGTTACCAGAGACACTTCAGACCTTTAAGTTCATGTTTCCAGATGACGTCGATATAACGGCAGGTAATTTACTTAGACTTAATCGTTCTAAAAATTGTATAGCCTTTGCTACACTAGTAATTCTGTGAAAGAAGCGCCAATTCTCCATTCAGGTCTACAATTAGACGTATTTATATATATATATATAAAAAAATAATAATAATTCAACGTAACATTGTAGCTATCCTGTTATTTAATAAGTGGTTTCGTAACATTTAGTGATCTGAAATTGAGCAATAATTCTTTAAAGAGGTTATAATTGAAACCGCATGATGCTGCTGAAGTTAGACGTACACTAGACCCCTTTTCTTTCTTTTATTAGACTACATGCTTATGAAACGAAACAAAAAAGGTTATAATACAAATTAGCGATGTTTTAGCTTCACTGACTATACTTCAACAATGATACACTGCTAAAAATGATTTTCTTACTTGTTTCTAGTCGAAATATCTAAAAGTTCTTATATCAAGTAACATTTTCTGGACAAGCAAAACATAATGTCTTGTTTTCAGAAATAATATGCAAACATTAGGTGAGTTTTTCCTTAAAACAAGCAAAAAAATCTGCAATGGGGTAAGCAAAATTATTTTGTTTTTCCTTTTGACATAAGAATAATTTGCTTACCCCATTGGCAGATTATTTTGCTTGTTTTAACGGAAAAACTCACTTCATTTTGGCATATTATTTCTTAAAACAAGACAATATGTTTGCTTGTCTAGAAAATACTTCTTGATTTAAGAATTTTTAGATGGTCTAAAAACCAGACAAAAAATGTAAGTAAGAAAAGCATTTTTTGCTGTGAATTTGTTGTAAAAAGATGTGGTTCTAATTGTGGTTATACAAATTGCGATCAAAAACAGGATTACTGCACTTTTAATAGTAGAACCATAGTTAATTTTTATGTCAAGTTTAGTTTAACCAAGATCTGCATGCGTTGCGTAGGAGTTAAATTAAACGTGTCAAACATGCGGATACTGATTAACATGTTACACCAGTGTAATCTGGCAGAAGACTAGACAAGGCTATAAATAACAGACCCCCATGACTTACCAAAATCTTTAATGACATACTGGTTAAGAGTTTTCTTTCGACATGGAGGTGAATATAGTCTACTTTAAGATAGGTGCAGTGTTTATCTACTGGGACTTTGATCTTAACACCTTTAACCTGATTTTTGCACTACAGGGTTGTTAAATGCTTTATTCTGATTAGCTGAGGAACAGTTTTAGGTGTGTAAGTATTTTCAGGGAAACGAAATGCAATTCCTGACAGGTCTTGACCAATTCACAGCTGCATGTCACTATGGCAAATGATGTCAGTCAAATGACTCTATGGCCTAAACTACAATACTCCCTCATTTTCAGAAACTGCATTAATAACTGCATTAGTCTTTTGACAATGGCTTTAATGTCAGATGCCCATTCTACACAAGTTTACATAATTCTTTATGGTCTTAATGAAAAAGTCTATAACTTAGGGTACACAGGGTTTCCACGGAGTCTTTAATTTCAACAAAAATACATTTTAGGCCTTAAAAGTGTTATTAAAGTCACTGAATTCTAATCTTTTATGTCCTTAAACAAGTCTTACCTTTCCTCTGTCCATGTAAAGCTACCCAATCCAATTACCAAAAATCCCACAAAAAAAAAAAAAAAAAAAAAAACTTTCAACAAAAACTTTTTTTTAAGAAGAAAAGTAATGTAAAAAATATGTATACAATAGGGTTTGCTTGTTTTGACACATTGTTTAAAAATAGGTGTCAAAGAAGCAACCAATTAGAATAACTTTCATGGGCTAATAAACCTCTTTTCCACAAGACCAACTGAGCAATTAAAAAAAAAATCCTTAGTGTTTAGCACTGTATAAGTCTAAAATTTTATTCCTAATAGTCTTAAAAAGGTCTTAAAAAGACTTAAATTTGACTTAGTGAAACCTGCAGAAACCCTGTTACATTTCTCGAAAGTGGAGTACCTGTAAATAAACACCCTTTTTACTAGCTTTTTACCCATTTTTCTGTCTCCTTAAAAGATAATGATCAGCTGCTCCCACCACCCCACCCAGTTGCAGAGTCTGTGCTGGTGAGTCAAGCACTGGCCACAAACCTGCAGCTAATTTCTGATGCATTTGGCACACTTTTGTAGAAACAATTCAGCAGATTTGAATTGGTTAAAAATTTACAGGATCTTTTTTCTTAAGAGTTGAATGTGCTGCAATCTTAATTAATTTTTAAAAGGTGTTTATAATTGTTTTTCAGATTGAATGATAACAATATTTATTTCTATATCAGTTGTTAATTCTTCCAGATTTGAAAGAGTATCTTAACAATGACTGAAGCCTCAAAAATTTAAGAGTCTATGTAGTTTGTCCACATGAAAATAGAGACAGTTATCAGGAACAACAATATGCTTTCTTTATTTCAGCCTGCACATGCTCTGCTGCTCATAAAATCACTTACTTGTACATAGCGCGGATAGGGAAATTGTGTGTTAACCAGAGGCACAGGAAAGACCATATATGAACAGCAGTTACCTACAGTCTATAAACTGACAACATATTTTCGGCCGATAAATTTCTGGTGGTCGAAAATTTGGTGCATCTCTAATATCAACATAGTTTTAGATTCCCATTGTTGCACATTTCTGGTGTGTGATTGGCCCATCACCCCACCCAGTTGCACAGTCTGTGCTGGTTAATCAAACACTGGCCACAGCTCTGTGGCTAATTTCTAATGCATTTGGCACACCTTTGTGGAAACAATTCAGGAGATTTGAATTGGTTAATATATACAGGATTTTTTTTAAGGAGTCATTAGGAGTCATTATAAAAAAACATGTAATGTTTACATCAATGAAATGCTCATTAATAAATGTATATTAAAAGGAGAATTCTTTAATCACAACATAATATTTTTAAATGGTGTCCAAGAGTGTGTTTGAAGTGGAAAGTAAAGTTTTAACTTGTGTGCTGACTGATATGGCAAAATATTAAGCTGGCAATTTGTCATAAATTTTAAGGTTTCTTTAATGTTTTGCCCCCTCACATCACCTAGTTTGCACGCAAAAATTAAAGAACAGACGCAGATACATCTGTCCAGTCTCCAAAATTGTGGCAAAATATCCTAGAAACAGATGCCCAAAGAAACAATCTTTCTTCAATTGTGAGACAAATTGTAGATACAGCTACTTACTTAAAGCATCATCTCATAAAGCATCCCTTCTGGGGTATTCCCTTCATATATAAAATATATCCGCTACTATCATCCGTTTTGAGCCAATTCATCATCCTGTGCATTAGAGTCTCGCCTAAACACTATAAATTAGATGGGGTTTGTAATCGGATACATTTACTATTATTGGTTACATTTACTTTTATGTTAAACAAAACTGCAAAGGCAAATAATACTCAAGGTATGATTCAATATCATTATGACGTGTTGTTAGCTATGGGACTCTAATACTCAACTGTAAAAGTTCTTAGTCATTTATACTTTTTGTAAGGTCACAATCTTCACTGATATATTTTGGAATTTCCCTAAAAACTCGAGCAAGATATCTGATGTCCATTTAAGGTTAGGAGTAGAAAAACACACACTTTTTGTAATGCAGGACAGGTCAAGCATTTGCTCTTCATAAGACTTAAAGTCCCCCGAGAAATGAAAACTAACCGTATGATTTTGTTAGCTCACATTGCTAGTTTTGTGGTAAACAATTCATATGTGCATGTCATTCAATAAAAATAGTTTGGCCTTCTAATCTTTAATTGAAATCCTAAAATGCACATTTAATTCTTCCGATTATGTATATTTTAGGAATAGGAATTGGGCGTGGCTAACATACTTAGCCAACACTACTGCAACTGTCAGTTCTGCAACAAAAATGGTGAGGAGGAGAAGTTAGTTGGGTCAGTGGGTGCCAAAGTGGGAGTTGCGAGACAATAACAGGGGTCACTTGGTGATTTAAAAAAGTCAAATATAGTTTATTAAACTGTTAGAATTACCATATTTTAACCACAACCCACGGAAGATTAAAATAGTAGTTTTTAATAGTAAAAAACAAACAACATGTAAATAAACAACCATCATCAATTATTTTTTCATAGGATTATGTGTTTACGTTAGACTAACAACACAGCAATAGTGTCAGCTGCAGCAGATTGATTTTTTACACCTTTATGGCAATCAAATACATAAAAATAAATAAATACAGGCCACAAGTGAACATTAAGGATGATATCTGATTGGCAGTCTCCAAAATTAAACCAAGAATATACCTGTGCTGAAAATATTGTGTCCACCAGTCTCGTTAGGTGAGGTTAATATTAAATTAAACAAATTAATAAATGTCTATAAAATGATATGATTGGTAGACTGTTGCACTTTTTCGTGTTGTCAATTTGCTGATGTTCATATAGGCCTATTGTTATGTGCATGCGCAACGTTGGTATATTTAAAACCACATCTGAGGAATTTGTGGGTTGCGAGTCATTGGCATTGTTATTAAAAAGATAGGGAATGCCTGTGTTAGGTTGTAATAACTCTCCCCAAAGCCTTTTCCCCATCTCGCTGAATCAAACGCCTTCTTCACTACATCCATTTAGCTCACAGTAGAAAATCAAGCCACGCCCACTTTTGTGTTATTTAATATTTTGTTTCTCTAGGAAGTCACAATTAAGGTTGTGCAATTTGGGAAAATATCTAATTGAGATTTTTTTTTAAAAATAAAGATTCAATTTTTTTTTTAAAGATTTAATTTTGTAGTCAAGCTTCAGCTTAATATTCAGTATCGTAGCTTCCTACTGCTCAAATGCAGTGAGTGTTAGTTAAAAACTGAACTGAAAAGACATTAACAAACTCCAACTTTTATTCAAATATGTTTATAAATATTCAAAAATGAAACACTAATTTTTATCTTAAGCAAACAGTAGTGAGTTATGGCCTTAGTTATCTCCTGGTGCCTTCATGATGTTTTTTAAAATGGTGTAACAGCTGCAAACAACTCTGAAATTGTACTTTGGTGTTGCTAGCTACTATATTGAGTGTCCCAGGGAATACTTTTAGTTGACTTTAGCAAGACACTCCTCATATAGCTGCCTGTGGTGCTTTTTTTTAGGTGCTGGTTGTTGTATTTCCTCATGCTGTGGAAACAGTTCTGTGACAGCTCTTGCAAATGACCTGTTTGTGTTTGGTGCCTGTGACTTTGAAAGCAAAATATTCCCATATTCCCGATGTGCTGTTTTTCTTTCATATTAATTCGTCTGTTAATGTTTCTAAAGTGGCAGACGCCATCATCCCACTTGTCCGCGCTTTTCTGTTTGTTTGTTTTATTGTGGGTGTTCCGCAGTTTGGTTGCGCAATTCTGATTGGGCAGAACGAAAGTGTGCTCACTCAGTTGGCTAGTAAGACTGTCACACACAGATGGCAGTCATGAATTTGCTAAATATTTTTCATATTGAAGCCTTCTGTGATTAGCTAATCGCACAATTTCAAATCACGATTGCAATTCAATTTTGATTAAACACACAATCCTAGTTTACAATAAAAAACGGTGGCAGCTTCTGGTTCATGGGGACTTTAAAACAGTTTCCCCCTATACAATATAATGCATTTCTTCAAAACAAGTAAAAACTGCTAATTATGAGTGATATTTTACATTCAACAAAATATCAAAATAAATGTAAAATCATCTGAAGTAAATTAACAAGGGGAAAGGAATTGCGTTTTTTTCTTGATATTCAACCCATTGATACAAACTTCTACATCCAAAGGACAATTTTTAGAGGACAAAAAATTCTTTATAATGAAAAAAAAAAAAGTTTTTTTTATTTTTATTATTAAATATGTCTTTACTCTAAGAAGACAATGCCTCTTTTCAAAAGTTTTCATAGAAGTCTTCATTGTGGAGTGTAAAATTCATCTTCTGTGACACTGCTGAGAGTAACCCAAATCCTTTGGTGAAGTGATATGGTCATGACCTACCTGGAAAAACATTAAAGTAAAATAGTGGATATCAAAATAAGCCAAAGTCATTGTGAGGTATTAGTCAAGCATTCTGTTATAGGACTTTAAGGTTGAATTTAGACCAGAGTTTTAACATTTCTGTTTTTATGACAACAGGCGGCACCGCTCATACTCCACAAACTCAAGCTCCTGATTGTGCCAGTGATACAAAAGGATTCTTGATGCCTCAAAGTTTTGCAAAGGTATGGTATAATTAAAAAGGTGTTAATGATGCATGTACGGTATGGAAAATGAGCTTTAATTTTACCTTACAGAATGAAACCATTGAAGCTTCACCTGAAACTGAGAAATGTCATTTTTGTATTTGGGACACTGGGACTTTTATGCACCACCGTCATATTTTTAAGAGGAAATGGAGAAAAACAAGAAGCAGGACTATCGTTGAGGCAGCAGCTGACAGTAAAATATGGCATTAACTGCACTAAAATTTATGAAATGGAACCAGTGGAAGTTGGTAAATCTTTAGTCATCCGCAAGCAAAAAATCTACAAAGGATTAACTGATGCAGCGATTGCAAATGCCACCATTGATTGCGAATGGTTTGTATCATCACAGCGCTACAATGCCATTCAGGTCACTGAGTCCGAGCGGGAATTTCCTCTTGCTTACTCTTTAGTTGTTCATCAAGATGCCGCTCTTGTGGAAAGACTCCTGAGGGCCGTTTATGTGCCGCATAACATCTACTGCATACATTATGATCGAAAGTCTTCCACTGACTTTATGTTAGCAATGAACGGTCTGGCCCGCTGCATCCCAAACGTCTTCATTGCCTCAAAACTGGAGAGAGTTCAGTATGCAGGAATCTCACGACTTAGAGCTGATCTGAATTGTCTGTCAGACCTCCTCGATTCTGAGGTCAAGTGGAAGTACGTCATCAACCTGTGCGGTCAAGATTTCCCACTGCGGACAAACGCTGAGCTGGTGTCAGATCTGAAGGGTCTTAAAGGCAGAAACATGGTGGAAAGCAAGTGGCCTGGAGGAAAGAAAATCCGCTGGAGTGTTCATCATCTGCTGAAAAATAATGATTCAGAGTACTACGATTTTCCAGTCAGTACTCCAGAGGAGAAACCTCCACCACCTCACAACATAGAGATGTTTGTAGGCAGCGCTTACTTCACTCTCTCAAGGGAATTTGTGTATTTTGTTCACTGGAGTTCCCTTGCCAAAGATTTCCTGGCTTGGTCTGAAGATACATTCTCACCTGATGAACATTTCTGGGCAACTTTGGTTCGTGTGCCTGGAGTGCCCGGTGAGGTGCCGAGATCAGATCCGGAAATCTCCGAACTGATCAGTAAAACTCATCTGGTGAAGTGGTCATATTTAGAAAATGATCTTTACCCAGAATGCACTGGAGTCAGTGTGCGTTCTGTCTGTATTTATGGTGCTGCTGAGCTCAGATGGCTCTTAAACTACGGTCACTGGTTTGCTAATAAGGTGGATCCAACTGTGGACCCTGTTCTTATTGAATGTTTAGAAGAAAAACTTGAAGAAAAGCGGCGGAGACTCGCAGTGAATTGACCTCGTTTTCATCATTGAGGAATTGTTTTGGAATTTAAAACAAAGTTGAGCCATTTATTGCGGAAAGTAGTTTAAAAATGCACTTTATGTTGTTATACAGTAAAAGTGTTTCTGAAGATGTGATTTAGCCAACATGATGTGCAATTCTCTTGTTATGATTTGATGAGACAAAATGTGAATTTTATTATGTGGGTTTGCATTTACACACTGTGTTCAACAACAACAACAAAAAGAAAAACTATATATTTATTTTCATTTACTTTGGGGACATGAGAATGCACACTTTTTTAAAAAGCAGAAGGTTTAAAACATGATGCATAAACATCCATGCACACAAAAGCAAGTTTATAAATGAGTGTGTTCAGTCTTCAAGCATGTGTGTGTGAGAACTTGACAAAACAACAATGCTGGACTACAGAGCACTCGTGTTTAAAAATATATGTTAAATTCCTATTACAATTTCATATTATACATTTTATTTGGGATTCTTATCGTGTTAGAATTTTTTTTTATTCTCTGGTTGGAAAATCTTAAATTGTGTCATCTATGTTGGCGTGGGTTTCCTCGGGGTGCTTCAGTTTCCCCCAAAGTCCAAAGACATGCACTATAGGGGAATTGAATAAACTAAATTGTCCACAGTGTATGTAAATGAGTGTGTGTAGATGTTTCCCAGTACTGGGTTGCAGCTGAAAGTCCATCCGCTGCGTAAAACATACACTGGAATAGTTGGCAGTTCATTCCGCTGTGATGACTTCTGAAATAGAGACTAAGTCAAAAAAAAAACTGAATGAATGAATGAAATTGTGTCATCAAGCTTGACAATCTACTCTCAGGTCTGTTACCAGCAACCAACTATGCACAGCTAATGAGTTAGCTCAAACAAACTGGATTATTAACGAGTCACTTGCACTATAACTGGTAATGCTCTGTGATGCTTTTTTTGTTTTTTGGTCTCTGTAATGCTGCTTGAAGTTCCTGTAAATATCATGTTGGACGACAGTCTGTAATTACTTTTACATTTTTTAAAAACATCTTCAGGGGCCATTTTTAGTCTCTCATAACGTTTGATCACAAGTTTGATTATGATCACGATAGAGATAGATAGATAGATAGATAGATAGATAGATAGATAGACAGATAGACAGATAGATAGATAGATAGATAGATAGATAGATAGATAGATAGATAGATAGATAGATAGATAGATAGATAGATAGATAGATAGATAGATAGATAGAGTGTTAATTGTCTGAGAAAAATTTGCTTGTTTTGCATCTGACTATGCAGGAATAATGCAAATGAAGTAAACACAACCCCATAAAAAAGTAGAACTAGACGACATTTGCATGTTGCAATTCCTCATTTTACTGGTTTTGGTTTTGAAGGCTTGTGAATGATGGAGCTGTTCTTTCTGTAGTAGAAATCTGTAGAAATCTGTCATTTCTGTACTTTACAGCAATTTTGCACTGTGCTTATCTAGCATTTGATAAATAACTACTGCCATGTTCAATAGAAAATCTATTTTTGCATTTGGCCAAACTGTCCTTTATTTTTAAAGCATTCCCTTTTGATGAGAGAAAAAAGAATGCTCATTATTTTCACTTTACATTTTTTCCATGGAAGTTTTTCAAATTTCGTAAAAATTAAAGGTTTGGGTTTATAATCCTTTTTATAATCATTCCTGCTTTTCTGATATAATGATTAATTTGATAAAATAACTATTTGATACTGCTAACCTAAAATATCTTTGTTTTATTTGTTTATTGATAAAATTGTTGAGTGCATATTTTTGAAATTTTGCTTACTGAATTTAATAAATTATCATAAAAAGGGGTATATTGTAGTAGTGTTTTCAATATATAGTGAAACACTAAGGTCCTGACCATTCTTGTACTGACCAATTGTTTTCTATTGTTTATACGCAGAGCAGAATGATTTGGCATAAAATCTAAATCTCGATTAATAAACAATTTATTTATTTGTTTATTTATTTGTTGCCCTCCTCATGATAAGTTGTGTATAGTAAATATGCATTATATAACAAGTAGTGTCTGCTATATAACAAAAACAGCATCTGCTATTTATGATTATTTTTTGAAAATCAATGTTGACCAACTGAAATAAAAACACATGTTGCCTAAAACCAACAGTCACTATTTTTTCTTATAAAAAAGTGAAAATGAATAACTATTACTTTTGGAAAGTAAATAATTCATTTTCAATGTTTTTTCATATTAAAAGTAGATAATAAGCCGTATCTTATCTAAATAAAATAACTCTTAAAATACTGTTTATTTCCATTGTAACATTTCTCTATTGTATTTGTCTTTTTATTCATGAATTAGATTTTATGCTGACGCACACACCGACAGAATCATCCCAAACACAACAATTATAGATTCTTTCCAAATAGATATTCAAGTCATTTGGTGAAATTGTATTCATATTGCAATATATATATATATATATATATATATATATATATATATATATATATATATATATATATATATAATTTGAATAAAATAACACGTGGATATCCTGTAAATAATATTTTAAACAGTGCATTTCTTGCATCTTCTGTAAACAAATATTTTTATGTAAATAATAATTTTAATGTAATGGAAAATATGCATCTCTGGCGCAGCTTCCAATCATCATCAATATAGTGCAAAGTACGACTCAAGAATGGATTCATCGTTCTTGTCACAAGGAAGACACTGACAGCAGAGATGTGGTCATAAACAGGTGGATGGTCAAAGGCAGGCAGCAGACAACTTAAAACAAACAAAACAAAGCAAAGACCGGTGCAAGACAAGACAAGGGAACCGCGTCTTAATGTTCACAGTGACTGTATAACAAGCCTCAGCAACTGATGTGTGTGTGTGTGTGTGTGTGTGTGTGTGTGTGTGTGTGTGTGTGTGTGTGTGTGTGTGTGTGTGTGTGTGTGTGTGTGTGTGTGTGTGTGTGTGTGTGTGTGTGTGTGTGTGTGTGTGTGTGTGTGTGCTACTTTTAAAGTCCATGTAATCATGGGAAGCCGGAACAGGTGTGAGTGTGTGGTGCATGACTGGATCTTGTTGTCCATATACCGGCAGATTTGTAATTCTATGTGATTTGTGAGTTGTCAGATGTGGCAGCAGAAGAATAAACATGAGGTCATGTGACTCCACACATGGTAGGGAAAAAAATGTAAAAAATTGACCTGGAAAAATTAGATCGATTATATGTTCTGAATGTCGATTCCTTTTCAATTTATTGCCCAGCCCTCAGTGTATCACCAGAAACCATTTTGTTTTGCATGTGTTTTTTTTTTGTTTGCCTCTTAAAGTGTTGGAAGCTGTTGACTTGCATTTTCTAAATCATTATAGACCACACCTAAAAATCTTCCATAAATACTCTACTGAAGTAAAAAAAAAAAAAGTATATCTACTGTATATCTTCTATGACCCGACGGTGAATAAACTAGCAACAAATTAATATTGTTGTGTGAAAAATCCCTTGAACATTTCTAATTCTTTTAGAGTTTGTCGCTCCATTTGAGACTTGTACATGTTTGAATTCAGCTCGTAGGGGTCTGCATTCTAGATCCTGATGACACTCAAGCAAAGAGCTGCTTGTTTGTTGTCATCCGGCATGAATTCAATGAGATTCATATGACTGAAGCATGTGATGAGTCTCTGAAAGAAGACTCGCAGAGGAGAACAGGTTAGGAAAAGATGACAAGAATGCTTTCACAGTGTTTCAAGTGATATCATTATTTGAATAATTTGCATATTTGTGTGGGGTGTGGGTTGGGGGTTCGGGTGGCTGTGTGCGTGATGTGGTCAAAGGTAAATCTATTTCAGTTCTTGTAAAGAATGTCTGAAGATTCTGTATGGCCACTTATGTAAAATCAATTTTAAAAATTATCTAAAATATTTGCATATGCTTCACATATAGTCAAATAAACATTCTTGTCCAGGCACTGGCTTAACTTGACTTAAGGTGCCAGGTGAGGGCCAAAGTATAGTGTTTTGCTAGATGCAAGGGCTTTGGTGACATCACAGATGATATGCAAATTCATTTCCTTTTTAAATGTCAAAAAAACCCATTTATTTTGCTACGCTGGGTTAAGTTACATTTTATTATTTGTGGTTGAGATTGTTTTACCTGCTTTCCATGAACCTAAAGAGCAGATGTGCAAATTGTGTGTGTGTGTGTGTGTGACCTAGTTAAAGCACACTTCAAACTGCATTCACAAATGTAGTTTATATGCATGTATGTAAAAATATAAAATAAAACAATGTATCCCCCAAAAAATCTCAAGAATTGTATTGTTTCAGCTCATTCTAAGTACACGACCTGACGAAAGTGTTGTCACCTATCCAAGTTTTATCCAAATAATACCTTGACTTCTAGGTAATGATTTAGTATCAGAAGTGCCTCAATATTACGCTTATTTTACCAAAATAAAATGTGACCATGACTTGATTTTATTTAATTTAATTAGGAAAGTAAGGTCTGACTTTGCTTAGACAAAAGTCTTGTCATTTAACAGAAATAATGTACAATATAGAATATAAAGTGATGGTGCAGCGGAAAACGAAATAATATTGTGTATGACTCCCATGAGCTTGGACGATCATCCATCCATCTCTGCAACGACTCAAATAACTTTTTAATAAAGTCATCTGGAATGCCAAAGAAAGCATTTCTTACCAGACTCCCAGAGTTTATCAAGATTCTTTGGATTCATCCTGAACACCTTCATCTTACCCCAGACATGCTCAATAATGTTTATGTCTGGTGACTGGGTTGGCACCTTGACCTTTTTTGCTTTCAGGAACTTTGATGTGGAGGCTGAAGTATGAGAAGGAGTGCTATCCTGCTGAAGATTTTGCCCTCTCCTGTGGTTTGTAATGTAATGGGCAGCACAAATGTATTGATAGCTCAGACTGTTGATGTTGAAATATTGAGTCCATGCGTGTTCCAATAGGTCTTCTGCAGTATTTGTTTTGATTGGGATGCGTTCCACAAATGATTCATCAGAAAAATCTACCTTCTGACACTTTTCCAAATGATCAAATAGAAGTCAAGTTATTATTTGTTGCTCTTACAACTGGGATTAACGACTAGACTTTTGTCAGGTAGTGTAATTTTCATTTTTTTTAAAAATATTTTTGAGTGTACATAATTAAGTTGTCCCCTAAAAACTCAAGAATTGTGTAGATTTAGCTAAATTTAACATATGTAAGTTGGAACAAGCAGAAAAAAAAAATTTTTTTAAATCAATTAAAAAATCTGCTAAATGAGAAATTGTGTCAAATGTAGTGTTTCTGTTTTGAAGGTGTACTATGAATTTATGGAGTTTTCAAGTTGTTTTGTAACAAAAGTTGTTTCGTAAGACAAGAAAACTGCATGACAAAAATAAGTAAAGCGAAGGTTCTGTTATTGTGTGTCTCAACACCCACCCTGTGGCTTGTCTGTTTCCATAACGTATTTCCTGTACTTCACTCTCAAATTGCATCGGTGTGAGCTTGAAAACAATTCAGAGCTTCTGATGAAGCAGGGGAGTGCCTCACACTTTTACAACAGTGCTGTATGTTACAGTTCACTTTGCACTTTAAAGCACACTTCTGAGAATGTTTGCAGTGTTAATAGTGGTGCTTCTATCCATAAATGCGATTCAAATGGCCACCTTTTACTCAGGTTTTGAGCCATGTGTGTTTATATTGTCAACAAAAAAGAAACTACGTCACAGAAGCCATTATTAACATATACAATATTAAAGCTTTTCAGTTAGCACGAGACTGTTTTAAAATGTAGTTGTCAAACACTTAAGTTGTTCTTGGCCTAAAGCCAATCAAAATCAACATGGCCTGTACAGTATCAAACTCATTTGATCAAGAACAAAACGACTATTAAATAAGTTGTCCATAAACATTTTTGTGAGGACAGCATCTATTCAGAAAGTTGCTGTAGAGTTGTGAGAAACAAAAGTTTACTATGTTATGTTTGCTCAAGTTTAGTTCAATTTACTTCATCTTTTTGGTCATGAGATCAACATGTTTGTTGTGCTTTAAATTGTAGAGACCCAATATTAAATAAACATCCCCATAGATAGCACAAATGAAAGTAGTTTACACCATATTTCACAACTGTTTTGAAAAGAGCTAAGAATTGAGATAAATCAGAAGATGCTAATTTAACTGAAGGTAATCTTTACTTTTATGATAATACATTAATACACAGAGATCTCACTGAAACCTCACAAAAAGATTCAGCAGCATGTGGATACGTCCAGATGAATGAAATGAGCAAAATTATGCTATGCATTTTCACTTCCAACGTTTTGCAAAATATACACTTGTACATTTTGTAAAATGTCCTAAGTTGGCACGAACGTGTTTGATAGTATAACTGACAAATAACCAAATTTAAAGGGCACCTATGATAAAAATTAACTTTTGGAAGCTGTTTGGACAAATCTGTGAGCAGGTATAGTGTGTCCACATTCATATTAGAGTGATAGAAACAAAGTAAGTCTCTCTTTATATTTCCTGATGTTAAAATAAGATCCAAATTCCTGCAATGCTAAGGCCCACATCAACTTGTTGTAGGAGTTTGGTTTTTCCCATCCAACGAATTAATTGACAGCCGCATATTACAGTTTTTCTCAGTCGCTTTGGTGCATTTCTCACTAAGCTATTTACATTTGCACAACAGTTAATGCATTTCTCAAAACAGTTAGCCATTTGTGCACATCCTAGTAGCAGTTTCTCATTCTTTTCAACAAATTGTGAATGCTTTTGGACAAGCATCGGTTGCTTTCATACAACTCTCTGCTATTTATAACATTATCATTTGCTTATGTCATGTCAGTCAAAATGAACTAAACTTGTAAATGCTAAATAGTCATTCTATATAAAACTAATAGTCCTCATTACTTGAGTCATTACATACAAAAATGGTGAACTAGTTGTCAAAATCTGTCAAACTAAATTTATAAAACAAATTTAAATCTTTTTTTTCCGGAAAGTGTCTTTAAAATTGAACAATTTGATGAATGATTTACAGACCTGTGTATGTTGTAGGCTCAGTTCCAATATGTACTGCAATATTGTGTACAGTTGTGCACAGCTCTACCCAAAGGGAGTTTATGTTTGTTGTAAATAAGGGTGTATTTATTCTTTTGCACAATGCTGTGAATAAATTAGAATTGTAAAGAGCAAATGCAGTAAAAACGTGAAACATACATATTTAGTGTCTTGTACTCAGATAACTCACTCAATGCAGTGATGCCTCACTTTACTGTAGTTTTCAAATGGCTGTGCAAATAGTCTATAGTGCTGTCTTGAGCATTTTCAGGACGTGTCACCAAAATCAGACTATTTTTGCATTGAAAAAATGTACAGAGTAAACTGTCATAATAAAAACATGACTAAGCCATTTGACTATCGTGTTCATAAACAATGCGTCAGGACTTTTCATTTTGATGATACTGACACTTTGATTGACATGAATACTTGCTTTTGAGGAATAAATTGTCCATTTTGAGCATGTGACGCGCTTTTGCAGGTTATCAGCTAGGTTTGGCAGTTTGCACTAATTGTTTTGAGAAATGCATTAACTGTTGTGCAAATGTAAATATTGTAGTGAGAAATGCACCAAAGCGACTGAGAAAAACTGTAACATGTCTTCACATGTAGAATGTTCATTTTTGTATGAACTGAATGAATGAATGAATTATAGTGATATTAGTTTGACACTTCAACATGTTATTGCTCTCTCTACACACCACAAAATGACGGAGAGATTTGTCTTTGAAGATAACGTGTTTTTGTTCTCCGTATCTGCATTCTTTTTAAAAATGTGGTTGTGCTGCTTTTTTGCTCATGCACTGTGCTGTTTGTTTAAACTGCAGTACCTCATCAATCTAAATAAACCTGCTTTCTGTCTTTTCAGGAATTGTTCTTTGTTTTCACTGCATATACCCACATAATAGTAAATACTATATTTTGGGAACATTAAGCACTTGAATTAAGCTGTGCTAATTCTGTAGCTGTTATGGAAAACATAAACATTGTTATTTTTATTTTATTTGATAAAATTACCCAATGGTCGACTAAGTTTTCTTCAACTACATGTTCATCATACTTTAATACTCTCGAAAATAAAGGTACAAAATCTGTCAGGGGTAGGGGATATATGTTTTCCAAAGGTATATTTTTGTTCCTAACAGGTCCGGTACATATTAATAGCTAAACAGTACAAATGTGCACCTCACAGTAACCTAAAAGTTCAAAAGTGAACCTTAAAACGTACAAAAGTTTACCATAAAGGTATTAACGTCCCAGTAGCTGATTTTTGCACCTTTATTTCTGAGTGTGTACGCCACAGTATATCAGTTAAACCTACAGTGTGTTGTACAAATTATAAGCAAAGAAATAATATGTATGGTAAATAATATTATTTCCCTGCTGAAAAAAAAAACAGCTTAAACCAGCCAAAGCTGGTTGGCTGGTTTTAGCTGGTTGACTAGCCTGGTTTTAGAAGGGTTTTGGCCACTTCCAGGCTGGTTTCCAGCCATTTCCAGCCTGGTCTTATCTGGTCAGGCTGGAAAATGACCAGCTAAAACCAGCTTGACCAGCCTGGTTTAAGCTGGACATATAGCTGGTTTTAGATAGTCATCTTTCTGCCTGACCAGCTAAGACGAGGCAACGGCTGGAAACCAGCCTGGAAGTGGCCAAAACCCCTCTAAAACCAGCCTGGTTGACCCAGCTAAAACTAAGTATTAATTAATACAGGTTAAACACATGAGGATTTATTATAGGTTCATTCATTCTTTCATTTTCTTTTTGGCTTAGTCCTTCTATTAATCTGGGGTAGCCACAGCGGACTGAACCACCAAATTATCCAGCATATGTTTTACTCTTGTTGCAACCCATCACTGGGAAACTTCTAAACACACTCATTTACTCGACAATTTTTCCACCTGGAGGAAACCCACGCAAACACGGGGAGAACAACAGAAATGCCAACTGACCCAGCCAAAGCTCGAACCAGCAACATTCTTTCTGTGAGGCGATCGTGATACCCACTGTGCCACCGTGACGCCGTTGTTGTAGGTTAGTACAGCATTTGTCAGCAAGGTCTATTTTGAAACTTAATATAATAACAAGGCACTTGGCTGTTACCACTAAAAAGATGGCACAAAGGAACAGAGGTAGACACATTAGTGTGTAGAAAAGAATATTCTTTTCTACACATGTGTCTAGTGGCACAATCACAAACGAATACAAAACCCTTTGTAACGCGAAATATTTTGTGTGAAATCGCTTGATTACATTACTTTTTCTTTTTTTTTTTTTTTTACATTTTACGAATAGAAAGCAGCACAAAATAATACATTGAACGGTGTGTGCACGTTTAGCAAATTTTTCAGCAGTCAAAAACTATTATGTGAATGAGGATTCACACCAAATAGATGATTGCAGATAGACGCCTCGTTTTTTTAGGTTACTATTTGCTGCCCTCTGCTGTCAGCAAATATACATATACACATTCATTATTTAGAAAAATAAACCTAATTTCTTTAAGCTAAAATAGTATAAGATGACAAAAAAAGATCACATATAATTTATGAAATATCAATTAATTTCAAGTATTAAATAAAACAGTATTAATAAGTATAATGTAATGAAGAAAAATGCATGAAAAGTTCAATAGAACTTCTTGAATTGGATGATCATTATGCATTAATTAATAAGATATTAATGTTCTATGTATAGACACAACATAGCAAACGTAGTATTTTGGGCTACACCTGTAAACCCTATGGCTGTAACTAATTAATGAACTGAGTTCCATTAACTTAAATCATTACAATTAGTTTATATTAATTAACCTTGATGGGTATTTAAAACCGTTTCTTGTTATTGGGTTTGTAAAAATAAATCTTTCAAGTAAATGGAACAATTTTTATGGATTAATTTAGACAAAATGTCTTTTTAAAGTTTCATTAACTTAAAATCTTCAGCCCAGTAATTTTGCATCTGACGTCATCTAGGTTCACCTATGCCAAAGAGCATAAAATCACTAAGAGGCGACACTCTGTTGCTATTTGTAAAACAGTCACTAGATGCCGCTAGTGTCACGCTGCGGCCATTTTGGAATGAAAATTCCAATAGCATAAATAACCAGGGCCAGACAGAATCTGCAGACATTTTTTGCTATTTCTGCGAAGAATTTTGGTAAAAATCTGCGGATTTTTGCTGAATTAGTAGGGTCTACCTGACAGATTTTAGATGTTTTGTTCCGAGTGTAGTTTAAACAGAAGTCATTTCATAGAATATGCACTTATTCTTTTTATTTTATTTTATTTTATTTTATTAATACGAATGCCTCAAGACTAAGTTTTGTACTTCTTATTATTCATTCATTCATTTTTTTTTTCCGGCTTAGTCCCTTTATTAATCTGGGGTCGCCACAGCGGAATGAACGACCAACTTATCTAGCATATGTTTTATGCAGCAGATGCACTTCCAGCTTCAACCCTTCACTGGGAAACAACCATGCACACATTCACACACACACAAAGGACAATTTATCTTACCCAATTCACCTGTACCACATGTCTTTGGCCTTTGGGAGAAACCAGGGCACCCGGAGGAAACCCACGCGAACACGTGGAGATCATGCAAACTCCACACAGAAATGCCAACTGACCCAGCTAAGGCTCGAACCAGCGACCTTCTTGCTGTGAGGTGATTGTGCTACCCACTGCGCTACTGTGCTGCCTTGAAACTCAAGATGGAGTTTTTTAAAATTCAATCAAAATGTGTAAAAGCCAGTCATGCATAATTTATTTGTGATAATAATTTAGTTAAAAGATAAAAAATGATATTTAAATATAATAAGAATTTATTGTGATTGTATTATCTAAAATGCATAATTTAATAATTGATACAATTTAAAAACATTTACAATTTAATTTAAAAACGTTTAAAATTTATTTTGTATAAATTAAATAAATATATTGCTGCTTCCGACAGCAATATGTCATGAGGTCATTACTTCATACGTTTAAGTCAGATTGCAGTTATGGATGTTGGAAGCAACACAGTTTTTGACTGAGCTGATCGAGTCTACTGTAACTTTTTGTGTTTCTGTAAACCTTTTTTAAAAGAAGATTCGGCCTTACTCACGTTTTTGCACATACTGGTTGTAGAAATAGAAGCTGCAAAAGGTGGTACATAAGGATTTGCACGAAAAGTTTTGCCACTACAAAATGTATGAGCTGGGTAACTAAGTATTAAAGGTTGGGAGAAATTAAATACATTTTAATTAATTATAATTAAAATGTATGAGCTGGGTAACTTGGGTATTTTAAGTTAGGAGAAAGTATCTTGCATGAATACAACAAACTCAAAATTTGATGTTTCTATTTACTTAAAATTAAAAACTTATAGTGATAATGAAGCTTGGAAATCATCTTGTGTAAAAATATTATGTGGCCAAATAACATCAAACGTGTATGGCTATATGTATGAATATTGAGTTTGTAAAAAGGTTAAGGAAGCTAAAAAAATCTGCCATAGGAGAACTGTTTTGAATTCCTTTCGAAGAACAGTTGTTATAAGAGCTAGTGGTTATTGTCTAAGTCAACATATCTTTGGCATCAGCATGACCAGTGTGTGTGTCATTTACTGAGAACCGGATAGACCAAATATATGTCCCAGTAACACAAAACCAGTCTTATGTTGAACGGCAGGTATACTTTTGGAGATAGTCAAAGATACATTGTATGGGTCAAATTTCTTGATTTTATTTTTATGCCAAAGACTATTACAATTGTAAAGATCATGTTCCATGAAGATATTTTGTACATTTTCTTTTTGTAAATATTAAAACTCATTTTTATGAGTAATGTTAGTAATTAGACCATAAAAAAGACCATTTCTCAGATACAGTATTCAAGTTTTTTAAATAGTTGTATTTCAGCCAAATATTATCCTATTCTAACAAACTGTACATAAAGGGAAAGTTTATTTATTCTATTTTTTCCATTGATCTATAAATCTTTATTTCAACAAAACGAATTTATGTATTTGTGCCCTGCAGTATCACATAATTAGTCTTGAGTACAGCTATGCTGATGAGTACCACCACTCTGCTGATGTTGACACTCAGATCTACTTAGCCTTATCGCTTAATGACTAAAGGCCCATTAACACACTCTGCCAATGCACTGATGAAATTAACAGTTGGATCCTCCAAAACTTTCTTCAGTTAAACAAAGAGAAAACTGAAGTCAACAACAGGAATCAGTCCAAGGCACTCGAAATATGTGGAAAATTTAAAAAGCCTTCATTCACTTGGCTAAATCTTAAAAAACCTACGCGTTTCGGCAATGATCTGTCTTCATCAGGGTTACAGTGATCAGATGCGCCTAGAGTCTCTTTTGAGTACTACGGGCACATGACTCATTTAAATATCTCAACAACACTCAAAAGATTTAACAAGCAAAGTCAACTATCATCAATAATTCATTATGATAGTAATTCATTTTAAGAATTTTTGAAATAATTAACACACATTTTTCGAGTGCCTTGGACTGATTCCTGTTGTTGTTTTGATGAATCCCTTACCCAAAGAGCACCGACCAAATATGAGTTACTACTGAGTGCTTTTTGTTTGTTTTTCTAAAAAACTGAAGTCATTGCATTTGGGAAAGGAGATGAGGTTCTCAAGGTGAATGCGTATTTTGGCTCTAAAGGTCAAACAAGAAAAAATAAGGTCAAGAATCCTGTTACTCTGGAGTCAAGTCTTAGTTTCAGTGGTCATGTCAAAGCAGTAACTAAATCAGCATACTATCATCTCAAAAACATTGCAAGAATTAGATGCTTTGTTTTCATCGAGGACTTAGAGAAACTTGTTCATACTTTTACCACCAGCAGGGTGGATTACTGTAACTGACTCCTTACCGGCCTTCCCAAAAAGACAGTGAGACAGTTGCAGCTCATCTAGAAAGCTGCAGCCAGGGTTTTGACCAGAATCAGAGCACATCACACCTGTCCTCATGTCTTTACACTGGCTCCCAGTTACATTCAGAATAGATTTTAAAGTTTTATTACTTGTCTATAAATCACTAACTGGCCTAGAAGCTCAATACATTACAGATATGCTCGCTGAATACAAACCTAACAGATCACGCAGATTATTAGGATCAAGTAAATTAGATATTTCAAGAGTTCAGTCAAAGCAGGATGAATCAGCTTTCAGCTTATATGCTCCTCGCTGCTGGAATCAGCTTCCAGAAATGATCAGATGTGCTCCAACATTTGGCACATTCACATCAAGACTGAAAACACATCTGTTTAGCTGTGCTTTTACTGAATGAGCACTGTGCTATATCAGACAGATCGCATTATTATGTCGTTCTTTGCTTTTTCATTTTTTATAACCTGTTTTAACACATTTTACTCTGTTTTTATCTGTTTTTAATATTTTCTATTATTTGTTTTTATTTTTTTAAACTTGTCTATTTTATTCCTGTTTATTAGCCCTCCTGTGAATATTTTTTTCTTTTTCAATTATTTCCCAAATGATGTTTATTAGACCAACATTTTTGTCACAGTATTCCTATAATACTTGTTTTTCTTCTGGGGAAATCTTTTTTTAAAATTCAGGCTAGATTAAAAGCAGTTTTTATTTTTAAAAACCTTTTATAAACTTAATATTATTAGCCCCCTTAAGCAGTTTTTTTCCCTAAATTGTCTACAGAACAAACCATCATTATACAATGATGTGCTTAATTACTATAACTTGCCTAATTAACAGAGTTAATCCTTTAAATTTCACTTTAAGCTGAATACTAGTGTCTTGAAAAATATCTAGTTAAATATTATGTGCTGTCATCATGGCAAAGATAAAAGAAATCAGTTATTAGAGATGAGTTATCAAAACAGTTATGTTTAGAAATGTGTTGAAAAAAAATCTGAAATTGGGGGGGGGGGGGGGTATACAGGGGGGCTAATAATTCTGACTTCAACTGTAGTTGTGTTCCATCTTTTTTAATGTGCACTATCCATTGCAGGGTCATGATCATCAAATGCAATAGTGGCTGTTATTTAATCAGAAAGACCATCCAGTTTGGTGCACAAAACCCAATAACAATGATGACAAATGTTTATTTATGTTTCATTAAGAGTCTTGTCTAAAAAGCTGTATGAGAGCTTCTCTTACTATTGAGCCCTGAGATTCTGAAAATGCCTGCAAACCTCTTGTAGAACTAAAATTTAGTTTTTTGCAGAACCAAACAAAAGTTCTGCCTTAAAATTGCACTTTAAGCTGAATACTAGTGTCTTTAAACATATCTTTGGCAAAGATTATCAGCATGGTAATCAGTTAATAGAAATTAGTTTATTAAAATATTATGTTCAGAAATGTGTTAAAAAATTCTTCTCTGTTAAATAGAAATTGGGGTAAAAATATAAAAGAATAAAAATGTAACAGGAGGTTTATATACTCGCCGGCCACTTGATTAGGTACACCTGTCCATCTGCTCGTTAACGCTAATTTCTAATCAGCCAATCACATGGCAGCAACTCAATGCATTTAGCCATGTAGACATGGTCAAGACGGTCTGCTGCAGTTCAAACAGAGCATCAGAATGGGGAAGAAAGGCAATTTAAGTGACTTTGAACTGGGATGGTTGTTGGTTCCAGACGGGCTGGTCAGATTATTTAAGAATCTCCTGATCCACTCCTGACCCAAATCCTGTGGGATTTTCAAGCACAACTATCTCTAGGGTTTTCAGAGAACACAAAAAAAGAGAAAATGTCCAGTGAGTGGCAGTTATGTGGGCACAAAATGCCTTGTTGATGCCAGAGGTCAGAGGAGAATGGCCAGATTGGTTCAAGCTTATAGAAAGGTAGCAGTAATTCATCAAACCACTCGTTTCAACCAAGTTTGAAAAAGAGCACCTCTGAATGCACAACATATCAAACCTTCAGGCAGAGGTGTTACAGCAGCAGAAGACCACATTGGATGCCACTTCTCTCAGCTAGGAACATGAAACTGAGGCTATAGTTCACACAGGCTCACCAAAATTGGACAATAAAAAATTGGAAAAACATTGCCTGGTCTGAGATTGCCTGGTCTCAGTTCTGCTGCAATTTCTGCGACATGAAAGCATGGATCCATCCTGCCTTGTATCAGTGGATCAGGCTGGTGGTGTAATGGTGTGAGGGATATTTTACTTGGCACACTTTGGGCCAATTAGTACCAATTGAGCATTGTGTCAATGCCACAGCTTACCTGAGTATTGTTGCTGACCATGTCCATCCCTTAATGACCACAGTGTTCATTTACATTTAGTCATTTAGCAGACGCTTTTATCCAAAGCGACTTACAAATGTACCCATCTTCTGATGGCTACTTCCAGCAGGATAACTCACCATGTCATAATGTATGCATCATCTCCGACTGGTTTCTTGAACATGACAATGAGTTCACTGTACTCAAATGGCCACCTTTGGGATGTGTTGCAATAGGAGATTCGCATCATGGATGTGCAGCCGACAAATCTGCTGTAACTGTGTGATGCTATCATGCCAATATAAACCAAACTCTCAGAGCAATATTTCCAGTACCTTGTTTAATCTATGCCACAAAGGATCAAGACAGTTCTGAAGGCAAAAGAGAGTCCAATAAGGTACTAGTAAGGTGTATCTAATAAAGTGGCCGGTGAGTGTATACTGTGTGTATAAAATGTTTGTTTTTTAAATTGATGATAAAATATATATTCTATAGGAATGCTACAATGTATAGCCTATTTACCCAGTATCACACTGCCTTTGAATTACAATATGGTAAATTCTTCTCTAAAGAAAAAAACATCCACATAACAGAGTTTTTTTCTGCATATTATTTGTATCATCAGTTTTCCTCAATGTCTATAAGGGAAAACTGTAGACAAAGTTTAATAGTCAGAAATACTGTTGGAGGTAACTGGTCTTGGGACATTTTAAAGCCATCCTGTGTCACTAAATAACAAATGTTTCTTCAAATTCTGCAAATAAGTACTTTAAACAGCTTTGATTTTATAGTACATCATGTATATAATAAACCATTTTTTAAGAGCTGAAACAATAAGCTTTCCATTAATGTACACATTGTTAGGACAGAACAGTATTTAGCCAAGATGCAGCTGTTTCAAAATCTGGAAATGAGATTTCAATAATGAGCAAATCATATTTAAAGTTGTCTTAATGAAAGGCTTAGCAATGCACATTACAAATAAAAAAAAATGTTTTCATATGGAAAACATTTTTCTGAGGTAAACAATGTACAAACTGTTTTATTGACAACTTTATTCAGAACACTCATGTCATTTTTAAGTTTTTATACTTGCAAAACTTTTTTGATTCACTCCAAATGTTGACATGAAACTAACACAAAACCAGATTTTAATTACCAAATTAAAAAACTGAATGGTTTATCTTTTATATAGTGCATTATGACAGAAATCATTGATAGAATTATCAACAGAAGTGAGATATATCTTTTTTCACATAATTTGATCCCTGGCCATTAAACCCACAACCATGTCACAATTACATGTGGCAGTTAATTGTTTTCTAATATAGTAATTACAACATTTTACTTGTAAAATTGTGATTGATCCAAAATTTTTACATTTTAGCCGAGTAAGAGATGTTGGGTGGAGCAGCAGGAAGTACAGTTGAAAAAAAGGGCATCCTGTAAAACAGGTACAGAGAATGTTGCTATGAAGAATTAGAGTTTATTTGGAAAAGATGTACCTGAGGCTAGACTGTTGGACGCACTGAGTGAGATCATTTGATGAATGTCCATTCACTTTTGCCTATATTTCCATAAAGAGGAGATTACAGTCTGGTAAGTAGTGATATGATATGAAAATATAATAACCATCTAAAAAAACTTTAATTTGAAACAGGACAAAATATGTTAAGGATATAGGTTTGCTGAAAAGATGATCAAGTGGGATGTTTTTTGTTACATTTACTGTAAATTGATGCACTGATTTTGTAAAATGATTAATTTCCAATATTAATGTTATTAACATGGCTTTTTAATTCTGATCCATTAATTCATATTTGATGTTTGCATTAACCAAATGTCCAGCTAAACTTTATACTGTCTATGTTATTAGAGGTGAAGAGTTCGGAGTTCAGATAAAAAAAAAACCCTAAATGCTGAAACTTCCCTAAAACTAACATTTGTCGCAGCCTCCTTTTTTATGTTGAGATATTTCACTTTAAAAACTAGGGAAAATACTTACTCTTTGCTACAAAAGTGTCATTACTGAACATACAAGAGCTGGATAAAAATGCTAATTTTAGAGGAAATTTTCAGATGGCATTTAGATGTTTTTGCATCTAAACTCTTTAGATGTCACTGGGACATATGCAAAAAATTTGATATTTTCCATTTCTAGATACAATGTGCATGTTGTTTCTCTGCAGGTTTAATGTGTAAGCTTCACAATATGTAAATGATTTCATATGCTATGATCACAGTCTGAAACCAAATAAATAAAAAAGATAGCTGCTGTACTCACACATTTGTTTTTAAAACGTCCCTTCTCTTAACTGCCTCAGAAAGTTAATTTTAACTCTTCCTTTAGTTTAGCTGCTGTTATCTCTGTTAAATTAGATTAAATTTAGTTCATTTTACACGTTAATCTTTAGTCTTATTCATTGAAATGCAATTGACTGAATTTATGGTACTTGTGATATCACTACATCATAAGGATCATCATATTACATTTTAATTTTAGATTTTCAAGGGGTGGTTTCCTTTTTATTGATTATTAGTCAATTTTTGTTTTGATAAATTAGCATTTTACTCTAACTCAATCGGATGGCATGGATTAAATTTTGCATCAGCTTTGGAGGCAATATTACACTAAACTATTATTGATGCATATCTGCACAAGAAGAAATAGAGGGAAAGGTAAGTATCTATGCTATTTAAGGTGTTTTATCCTCCCAAGCATTAGAATATGTACAGTGCTCATTGTAATTGAGCACACTCGACACTCCACTTTGAAAATGAATATTTGTAGCCATTTCTCAGTGAATATAGGCAATGTATTTTGGTGTATTTAAAAAAAAAAAGATTTATTATACAAATATATGTATTAAATTAAATTATTAGCTATCAAACATCTTTAGAAATTGACAGATAACAGATTTCAATTCAAGCTAAATATTGAAACAAAATTACATCCTACAAAATTTCAATCAAATTTTTTCAATTTTTTTGCTTCTCTTGATTTTTTTCTGTTTTTTTTTATTTGTATTTTATATTTTTCTATGAAATACATTAGGGTGTACTAGCTTTTGGACAGGTATTGTAAGTTATTTTGTTAGATTAGCTCCAGATTTGGCTTTTAGTACTGGCTAATCTAATGTATATGCACAAATATAATATTGTAAAGCTTACAGAAAATATAATTTTAAAAGATAGATTTGTGAGGGGTGTACTTATGCTGAGCACTGTATATATTGTTCAAATATATTAGCTCTAATTTTAGATATGCTATCATATATGTTCATTTAACAATATATATATATATATATATATATATATATATATATATATATATATATATATATATATATATATATATATATATATATATATATATATATATATTTATAATTAAATGTAATAATAATGCAATGTATTTTATATTTGTTTCATATCAGTATATATTATATCAGTATATATTATATCATATATCAGTGATTCTTTGACTGCCAAAAATTGGCTTAAAAATGTTTTACAGAACTATGGGTGTAAAAGTTTTTAATTGGGCTGGCAGATATATATATATTTTAGATGGCATGTGTTTAAGTTAAAGGAAGCCATTGAGAATACAGAAATTCCACAGAAAATGGTCAAGTGAGGCTGTGCATGTTTTCAAATTCATGTTTATTTATATAGCGCTTTTTACAATATAGATTGTGTCAAAGCAGCTTAACATAGTTCTAGTAAAGCCCAGATTTCAGAGTTGAAGTTCAGTTTAGTTAAGTACAGTGAAGTTTAAATTTCATTGCAGAAAGTTCAAACACTAGAGGAAATCCACTGAAGCGCAGCTCCACAAGTCCCAATCCGAGCAGGACAGTGGTGGGAAAAAAACTCTAACTGTATTGATAACTATAATAAATTTTACCAGTATTAATTTATTTGTTGATATATGCTGTGGAGAAAGGTTGAGAAAGCTGTGTAGGAAACTACAATTTAGCTTCAAGAAGCAGGGACTGTATTACATGTAAGGTGCACTTTCTCAACCCACCCACATTTAAAGCTGTATAACAGCTAAAGCTTGATTATAGATTACACTCTATTGAATTCTGTGACTTCTAAAAAATACATTGAATACCAATTATGACAGATCTTTCAGTTTTTGGTGTATTATCCCTTTAATGTTTTATTTTGTGTAGCTACATTTTTGTTACATTTTGTCAGATTGTAACATTGTTGTCAATTTTTTTGTACTATATCAAGCAAACAAACATATTTTTTTTGAATAAGTAGCTGCTGTACATTAAGTATTTACAAAAATATATTAGTTCAAACATTTTTAAGAAGATGTTTATTAAGAGCATACATACAACTCTTTCATTCATCTTTATTTTCAGGGTTTTACATTAACACCCAGCAGATTTCAGCTGTGGTGACTTAAACAACTATCACTAGTCACTTTGGCTGCATAATTTTTCATTTATAATTATCTTAAAAGCAGGGTTCGACAATAAAGATGGCCCAATATGCGTGCAAATGTAATCTTAGAATCAAGAAACATCATGACCGACAAAAAATAGCGTTCGCGCGACTGGCGCGAGCAAAAGAAAGGAGGTGAATACCGAATGAGAGGATGATCACTTGCGAGCACAGCTGATGTAATGCGCGCGACTGTTCAAAAAGCATGCGCGCTCCCGTTTCCTGGCGCAAAGCAACTGTGCCTAGAGGAAACGCAACTTCTGCGATCGGTTCTTTTTTGAAATAGACTGGACAAAAAGTGATGCTCGTGCAGTGCACCCACAATCCTGCAGCTTCCAAAGGCTCCGGATGTTTTTAAAATGTGTCTGCTTTTTGTAAGCAGCAGTGGTTGCCGGTTTTATTTGAATTATTCTTTGAATAGAACAGATTATGGGCCTAACGTTACCTGTGTGCGCGTGATCAACCTTCCATTATCACACACACGGTAGGTTTTTCACCTGCTGACTTTTGTTAATACAACATGCTTTAATAGATTAACTCCCCATGTATGTAGGCCTATATTTAACTGGTGATCTGAGAGACCTTTAGCCTGGACAGATTATAGGTTTAGATACATGGCAATAATTCTTTTTTAAATGTAATTGTTTTTAAGATAGGTTTTGTTGTATAAAAAGAGCATGTGTACAGCTATATTTTGCATGTTTTGACATGTATTTAACATTTATGGCTAAGTAATAATTATTTATTTATTTTTAGTGTGGTCAGAGATAAATTTGGTAAATCCTTAGTGTTGAGCCATGAAAAGTCCTGTGAAATAAAAACAAATTGCAATGCGACACTATGAAACCACAGCCCATTTGCGTATGCACATTAAGCAAGTTCATACTCAAAAAAAGTGAAATGAATAAGGATCAAGGCATGTGTACATAAAGTCTAAATCAAGTAATTTTAGCACACCAAAGTCAAATGTAGGTATATAAAACAGATTTGTACAACAACAAAATTGTGGCTAGTGAAAATGGCAAGTACTGTTGCACTGTAAAACCCAACGGTCAACTTTATCAAATGAAATTAGTGTAGTTAACTCAGAACTGACTGAAAGTTCATTCTTATTTGAAAATAGTTTTGAACTCAAGTGTTGAAGGTAATAAGTTAATTGAATACCTCATTACTTAAACTTATAGTTTACAGTATACATATAGATTAGTTTTATAACTGAAACCGTTTGTTGCAATCGGTTTTCTCAAAGTTTGAGTTGCCTTAACTTATTGGGTTTTGCAGTACTCAGTTGGTTTAAGTTCTCTTCATTTATGGGGTTTTACGATGCTCACAATTCTTTGTTTACTCAAACGGATTAAGTTTACAGTACTCATTAGGATTAGTTTTTGAACTTAAATAGATAGCAATCGGTTTCCTCAAATGGTTTGAGTTACCTTAACTTTTGGAGTTTTACAGTGTGGAAAACTACTAGCCACAGTGGCTGGTGATCAAAAAAAAGTCAAGCCTGTTTATTTCTATAGTGCTTTTACAATGTAGATTGTGTCAAAGCAGCTTAACATAGAAAAATTAAATTGTGTCAGTGCAATTTTCAGCACGTTTGAATTTCAACTCCCTTACTGTAAAAAAAAAAAAGAAAAGATTAATTATTCATGACAGAATGTGTTTTTAGGTCATTGTAACTTACTTAACTAAGTTAATCATGTTCTAGCTTAATTGTATAAGTTATGCAAGCTGTTCTAAGTCATTCATTCATTGGTTTTCTTGTCGGCTTAGTCCCTTTATTAATCCGGGGTCACCACAGCGGAATGAACCGCCAACTTATCCAGCATGTTTTTACACAGGAGATGCCCTTCCAGCCGCAATCCATCTCTGGGAAACATCCACAAACACTCATTCACACACACTCATACACTATGGACAATTGTGGGGGAAACCAGAGCACCCAGCGGAAACCCACGCAAACGCAGGGAGAACATACAAACTCCACACAGAAACACCAACTGAACTGAGGATCGAACCAGCAACCCAGCGACCTTCTTGCTGTGAGGCAACAGCACTACCTACTGCACTGTTTTAAGTCAGTTTAACATAAAATAATACAAGTCTAGTGAACTCATAAGGTTTATTTGATTCAGCTTAAAAAGGCAACCTGTATTTTTTAGTGTTGTGTAAAATATTATTTCATTGTATGTTGAGAACATTTGCATGATTTGTAACATGAGCTTTTATGTCTCCCTACAGGATGAAAACATCGTGGCTTCACCTCAAATGTAAAAAAGTCATATTTTTTGTTGGTTTTACACTGGCATTGCTGATTTATTGTTTCACTATCAGTTTTTTAAAAGTAAAGGGGGTTCAAAATGGAGGAAAAAGAGCTAAAAAAGAAATATCTGAGATGCCACGGTTGACAGCAAAATATGGCATCAACTGCACTAGAATTTATGAAATGGAACCAGTGGAAGTGGCCAAAACCTTAGTCATCCGCAAGCAAAACAGCTACGTAGAACCAACTGATGAAACTATTGTGAATGCCACTTCTGATTGTGATCAGTTTGTCTCCTCATTGGGATATGATGCCATTCAGGTCACTGAGTCTGAGCGGGAATTTCCTCTTGCTTATTCTTTAGTTGTTCATAGAAATGCTGCTCTTGTGGAAAGACTCCTGAGGGCCGTTTATGTGCCGCATAACATCTACTGCATACATTATGATCGAAAGTCTTCCACTGACTTTATGTCAGCAATGAAAGGTCTGGCGTATTGCATCCCAAACGTCTTCATTGCCTCAAAATTGGAGAGAGTTCAGTATGCAGGAATCTCACGACTCAGGGCGGATCTGAATTGTCTGTCAGACCTCCTCGATTCTGAGGTCAAGTGGAAGTACGTCATCAACCTGTGCGGTCAAGATTTCCCACTGCGGACAAACGCTGAGCTGGTGTCAGATCTGAAGGGTCTTAAAGGCAGAAACATGGTGGAAAGCAAGTGGCCTGGAGCAAAGAACAGGCGCTGGAGTGTTCATCATCTGCTGAAAAATAAAAAATTTGAGTTCTACAACACACCTGTATCTACTTCAGATAAGAAACGTCCACCCCCTTATGACATAGAGATGTTTGTAGGCAGCGCTTACTTCACTCTCTCAAGGGAATTTGTGTATTTTGTTCACTGGAGTTACTTAGCCAGGAATTTCTTGGCCTGGTCTGAGGATACATTCTCACCTGATGAACATTTCTGGGCGACTCTGGTTCGAGTGCCTGGAGTGCCTGGTGAGGTGCCGAGATCTGAGGCGGACATCTCAGAACTGATCAGTAAAACTCGTCTGGTAAAGTGGTCTGCTTTTGAAGGAAGACTTTACCCACGATGCACTGGAGTCCATGTGCGAAAAATATGTATTTATGGTGCTGCTGAGCTCAGATGGCTCTTAAACTACGGTCACTGGTTTGCTAATAAAGTGGATCCAAAAGTGGACCCTGTTCTTATTGAATGTTTAGAGGAAAAGCTTGCTGAAAAACGGCGAAGTTTTCATAAAAAAGTATAAACGAACTTTTCTCATCCTGGTGATGGACTGGTTGTATAAATGATTCCTTGTCGCCCCCTGCTGAGTACAAAAGAATAAAGCAGTTATTTTTTGATCTAGTGTCATGATCTGGTGCAACCCATAAAAATAATAAAATAAAATAATACAAATTTATTTAAATTGAATTACTTTATAAAAAGCACAACATGATCTGAAGCAAAACCAGCAGAACTTATTTAGGAATGGCCTTATAAGAAATAACTTTGTTTGTTGCCACATGAATGCAACTAACAGTAGTATGTGATACTACAAACATAGTATGTAGTATATCATGTACATAAAAAAGTAGATATTTTCTGTTGCCTAATTTGTTTACCGCAAACATAAAATTCCAAGTAGATCATTTGCATATTGTGAAAAAAAAACAGAGAGGCGTTTTACATGAAAGTTAATATCCTGCTACACTGTAAAAAATAAAATGACTCAACTTAAACATTCAAGGCAACAACTGTCAGGACATTTTTGAGTTTACTCAAATTAAATTTGAGTGCAGTAGTTGAGTTGAAAGTTTAGTAAACTCTAAAATGTCCTGAAGTTTGTTACCTTAAAATTTTAAGTTGTCAACTTTTTTTTTTTTTTTTTTTTACAGTGCAAGATAAATAAAATGTGGTTTCTAAGTAATATACATAGGGGCATGTATTAGAGTACTCTATACCAATATGTTATTGTTTGAAACATTTGATTTCTAGTATTTTATTGTATAATTGCAAATAACAGATTGCTTCTATTTTGATTCTGGGATTTTAATTATTTTAATCAATGGTAAAACAAGAACAATGATCTGTCAATAGGGTCTAGGGATGGCAGGGAGCCCATTGGCAGATTTATCTTATTGTTTTGACTATTAACTTCATTTTGATCAGTTAGAAACTTTCTATGACATTTAACTTTTGAATTCAATTGTGATTTTTAGTGCTGTTTGTGCTGGAAAACAACTTAAAAACTGAGAGGAAGCCAAATTCTATAGTTATTCGTTCTTTCTTCCATTTAATTTCCTTCTGCTTAATCCCTTTATTCATCAGGAGTCGGCACAGCCGAATAAAGCACCAACTATTTCAGCATATGTTTTTCAAAGCAGATGCTTTTCCAGCTGCAACCCAGTAGGAAACACCTCTACATGCTCACATTCACACACATTCAGTACGGACAATTTAGTGTATTATATTCATCTATAGCAAATGTCTTTGGACTGGGGGAAACCGGAGCACCCTGAGGAAATCCACATGAGAACATGCAAACTCCACACAGAAATGCCAACTGACCCAGCCAGGAGTGAAATAAATCAAATAATGGCAATCAGTGTGAACTATGACTATTAATTTGTATTTTCAAATCTGAATTCAGTGCATTTTAACAGCTTTCACAACTTATTTGAACTTCATCTTCAAAATATTTTTTGAATACTTTGTTTGAGCAGATTTGCTTTGCAGATTTCCAGCGCTTACTCTGTTATTTACAGTCTACTTTTGTAGAATAATGGACAGATTATCCGTAACAGATTATTCATTCATTCATTTTCCTATGGCCTTTATTCATTAGGGGTCACCACAGCGGAATGAATCATTTTATCTAGCATATGTTTTATGCAGCTGATGCCCTTCCAGCCACAACCCAATGCTGGGAAACATCCATACACACTCATTCACACACACACTCATACACTTTGGACTGTGGGGGAAACTGGAGCACCCGGAGGAACCCCACACCCAGGGGTGTAGCAACCGGGGGGACGGGGAGACGTATACGTCCCCCTCACTTTTAAATACAGACCATTTAAAAACAGGTGATTAATATAAATGTAAACTTTTGGATCTCAGCTGTCCACCCACTTTTAAAATGCACAATACACCTCAGCCCACCACCATGAGGAAAATATGCAACCTCCACACAGAAACGCCTAATGACCCAGCCAAGATTTGAACCAAGGACCTTTTTGCTGTGATGCCATGTCAGCCCTAAGCAGGTTATATCATCTGCTAATACATTCCAAGGAATAACCAATTTACCAACCCAAGCCTGTCTATTTTTACACCTCCAGTGACAAACTTATCCTGTTGCTCCTATACGTCACATTCTACACATGACACCCAGGGGACTCTTTTTTTTTTGTTTTTTTTTTTGCTTACCTAATAATGCACTAGTTTAAAAATGTATTTATGTGCTAAATAAATCTTTCTTTTTACCAGCACATCTTGAAATTCTGATCAGTGGAGTTATATTTTGCCTATCATGCCACATAAACATAAGATAAGTTAAGAAATCTCCTCATATCATTACTTTTTTGTGGAGATGTTTGAGACCTCGCACATCCCGTAGAAAGCAGCTCTACGGGTGCGCGCACAGAGCCATCCGCGTTCCCGAGCTGACGCTGTTAAAAACAAGCAGAGGTTTTTGTGCTCATGTCAGCTAAGCTAAATAACAAATTTCATCACATACTTTAAAACAAACGGAATCACATCTTCTACAGGGCTAAGGTGAGTCGACAGTTTTCCTCCATCCGCGTGCATGCAGTTTCTCGCGTGTTGTGAAAGCGAACTGAACTGGCACGGCCCTATTGGGGTAGCAGACAGTTTATTTAGACGTTTGATATAAGATATACTTTGTAATAATCGATGTTTACACGCGTGTCTGCTATGGGTGGTCGTGTTTTTGACGCTTTGATGAAATGTTGCATTACATTTGTGTATATTTTGTTAAAATGTAAAAAGCAAGTGGATGTGCATGCATGACACTTCAGGTGAGGC
The DNA here is from genome assembly GCF_052040795.2 of Danio rerio. Lineage (NCBI taxonomy): Eukaryota > Metazoa > Chordata > Actinopteri > Cypriniformes > Danionidae > Danio > Danio rerio. The sequence continues at coordinate 17,125,774 of NC_141041.1, forward strand.
GCACAAATATTGGGTAAAATATGAGCGTGCGCACTCACGCGCTTTACTTTTCCTGGAAATTCCTGGAAATATGAGCATATAAAGTCACTAATACCATTATATGATTGATAATTCAGATTTTTATTATAAAGTTTGATTAGACTTATTATTTGGTACTGTATCTTTCGCTTTGTTTAGCGTTTTAATCAGTTTTTGTGTTGTTTATGTGCTTTTAATCATAGCCTACTTATAAAACCGATTAGTATTTCATTAATGCTAGTGGAAAACATTTTTGTTATTCGCAGAAGTGGACATTTTCTGACACACCCCCTTCAGGCTGTTATTTTGCACAATATGACAGAAAGATGCTGTTTATAATTGCAATTGCTTTCTTTACTAGGTGTTGTGTATTTCTGTCATGTCCATCTAGTATGTGAACTACATCTGTTGAAATCTATATCAATCCACTCTGTTAACAAATCGTTATTTAAGATGAATCTTTTTGATGATTTGTGTGAACTGGTTCAAAAATCTATAAGAATCTCAGTCAGTCTGAATGAAGCTTGAATCGACACCTTTTACTAATTATTGAGATCAGCACCTATTACTAAGCATTACTAAACAAATGTGTTTCTTTCTCACACAAGAACTGATAAACAACCACATGACTAAATTGTAAAATTGGTCCAAAATAATAGAACCACTTTAAAGTTTAAATGTTAACACAACATAGTTAAGTTGTTGTTTACAACTTTATTGCATGACTAAATCACGAAAGCAAGATGCAGGATAAAAAAAAAATAAAACCCATAACCACAAATTTACAATAGGCACATTACCTACATTCTACTGTGTTTGAACCGGCTCTTTTAAACTAGCTGTTCAAAGGAACCGATTCCCTGTTCATTTAAGCTTCCAATAACTGGACTTGTTTTGAGGTGGTAGTCGTGTCATATAGCCTATCCTCCCTCCATGGCAAAGAACATAGTGTACTTTTGAATAAGAGAAGAGAGAGGTTCTGTTGAAATACTCAGACTCTGGTTTTCATAAATGAATAAAATAAAGAAATTTGTGTATTTTTATATGTAAGATATTTTGTGTACCACCAGAATAGAGAGATCAAAACCCACACATTACTGTATTTGATTTGTTATCACATACATGTTAGTGTATATGTGTTATTTCCATGTTATAGTTAACTATTTTTACAGTCTCCATAAAATGTTTACATATTCGTTTTGCATTGCTTAACTTTATTTCCAAGTTTTTTGTTTGCTTTCTGGTCTTGTCCCTTTTGACCAAACCAGTTCAATCCAGTCAGCCTCCCCTCAGAAACACATTTTTCACACACAGCCTCTTGTTTTTATGGGAACAGCGTCTCTCCACTGCCTCTGAGGTCCTCTTACAGTAATTATCTGTCACTCTAGTTTGACTTGTCAGCTTTCAATTTGAGATTTTCGAAATTTGCATAATGTTAGAACTTACCTGATAAGAAGTTAGAAATTAAAATTAGATTAGTTAGAAATTCACCTAATAAGTGAGGATGCATGAAGGTTGCGTTTAGAAATTAAAAGTTTTTTTTAGGTTGTGTTAGAAAGTGACCAAAATCTAATGTCAAGCGAAGATCTTAAATCAACGTCATATTGACATCAAATACTGACATTTATTCCTCAGGTAGGGCAACCAAAATCCAACATCTAATAGACGTCATAGTTGTAACGTCCTGACAACATCAAGCTGTAACATCATTAGATGTTGATACTTGGTTGATTTTAGGTTGGAAGTTGGACATTGACGTCAGCCTGAATCTGGGTTCTGAGGTCAACCTGATTTTCTTTCCAAGCAAAATGCAACATCCCCTCGGCATTGGGGCACATTGTCAGTCTGTGCTTTTTGGGAGTTTAGGGCCATTTCGGTCAACATACATTAAGCATCCGTCATCAATGACATGCATCTAAACAGTCTCTGGGCCAATGTGTGTAAAGATTTTGGACATTTTCTTGGAACATTTTAATGCTTCCAAAAAGTTTGCCGCAATTATAAATCGCCCATTTCTTGAGGTAGTTCATTATGATGTGATTTACTTTCTATGTGCGATTTGATTAAACAGGAATTGCATGCTTGTTTTTTCTATAATCCCTATATAGACAGGACAAAATAATGTAGTGACTGCAGGTTGAAGGAAGATAAGTTAAAGTAAAAGTACTGATACAGCACCAAAAATGAACTAAGTGTAGTAAATTACAATTTCTGAGAAAAACAACTCAATTGTAGTAATTTGATTATTTGTAATTTCTTACTTTACACCACTGAAATTCTGTTGTGTTTTGCTAATCATTTGTCACAAACCTGTTTAAGTTTTTTTTTTTTCTGTTGAACACAAAAATGTAAAGAAATAATATGGAAGTCAATGGTTAGGTTTCTAATGTTTTTCATAATAACTATTTTTGTGTTTAGCAGAAGAAAGAAACTCATAAAGGTTTGAAACCAGTGATTAAATTATGACTTTTTACTCACTATTTACTAGTGGTGTAATGGATTACAAATCTCACAGTTCGGATCACATGTTCTTTAGTCATGGATCTGACTATTGTTCGGGTCAACCAAAAAAGGTGAGGAGACAAATGTAATTTGCTTTCCATTTATTACAGAAACACTACTTCAAGAAACATTGTTTTTTTTTTAATAAAATGATATCAAATAAAAATAAATTGTAAGATATTGCTGGTGATATGGCAAAAATGCAATCTTGATCATTATTTTCCATATTGAATGATAATGATATATATTTTGACATAAGCTGTTAAATGCTTCCAGGTTTAAAAGAATACCCCAACAATGACCGAAACCACAAAAATAAGAAGGTCCATTAAATAGCATATAATCTCTAATATCAACACATTTTTCGATTCCCATTATTGCACATTTCTGCTGTGTGAATGGTTCTTAGATCTTTAAAGAGTAAAAATGTGCAGTGCTAATCATTGTTATTGACATACATTTCATCGCGATTCGATATAATATAGTTTATCGGCCCAGCCCTATTGTAAAATATTCAGTACTGTGAAAAATTCACTGTTACTGCTACTGTTGCTGATAATGCTAAATGTAGAAATCTAACATTTTTTTTCTCATTTTCAATAAATTATTAAAATTTTCACTCATAAAACTTATGTTTCATTGCTAGATGGATCATTTTTGAAGAATTATTCAGTGGCATATTTTAGATTGCTGGTTGTCGCCACCCATTGGTTAAACATTGTAAATGTTGCCTACAACTTTTATTTTTGAACGTCAAGTTAAATGTATATGACGGTGATTTTAATCTTTACCATAAACATTGGTGGTTTTATCTAAAATATAAACTGTTCTCCCACTTCTTCTGTGTTAATCGACTGTAACTTCATTACTAACTCAAAAGTCTAAAGACTAAATCTCTTTCTTGATTTTTGCATTTTTCAAACACAGATTTGAATGCAGCAGTTCAAAGGATTAATAAACAAATCACCATCATTTATCATTTATGTTGCATGGGTGTTGAGATCCTGACCTTATAATGATTAATCATACTGCTTACACTGCATTAAAACAGGCTAAACACACAGTGACAAAAACACATTTAATAACCTAAGAAACACACATCTCGAATACGTACCACAACTTCTTCCACCATCATTATATTTTACATGAAAGCCTAAATGCTTTCATACATGTGATTTGAATGACGCAAGACACAATCTTTCTGTGATCGTTATTTTAAATTCAGGATTAATCTATCAGGAAAAAAAGTATTAAACAGCAGCTCACGTGTGTTCCGAACTGTGAGTTGTGATCCGTACGAATCACGGATCAACCGTGATCTGTTACACCTTTACTATTTACTCACTGGTTTCAAACCTTTATGAGTTTCTTTCTTCTGCTGAACATAAATAAGGTTTTATTGAAAAACATTAGAAATCTGTCACCATTGACTTCTACTGTTAGTGTTTCCTACAGTGGAAGTCAATGTTTACAGGTTCCTATTGTTTTTTTAATATAACTCTTTTGTGTTCAGCAGAAGAAAGAAACACAAAGATTTGAAGCCAGTGATTAAATGAAGAGTAAATTTACATTTTTGGCAGATCTATCTCTTTAAAAACATGTTTTGCTTTGTCTTTATAATCTACATCTTTGATTTTGCTGAGTCAAAATAAGTGTTAATTAACCATGAGAAAGAGGCATTGCCCTCATAACTGTTTTTGTGCGTGACTGCTAATTCTACTTGACACTGTGAGAAATTGAAAGAAGGAGCTCATTTGTTATGTAAGAATAGCCACAGTCACGTTCGCACTCGCTCATTACTGTCCACTATCGTGTGTTACAGCCAGCAGTTCTGTGGTTAGGCCAGATGACTAGGTCTTTGTATTGTCATAGCTGCTTGTTTTTTATACGAGGAAGACTTATGGATGAGCTGGACTTCACTTCCACATGCAGTGTCTGTAATGCACTAATAACACCCCCTGCTGATTTCGGCCTGGGATTTATTAAGCTAATTGGCTTTACCTGCTCTGCTTGCGTGATACTACAACAGTGGCAGGAATAGATTCACAAGCTCTCAGTGAACTGTGGTTGTGGATCCAGGATATGAAGGGGTTTCAGATCACTAGCTTTCGCCTCAGTAGGGGGTTGCCTTTTGGCCAGAAGGAGACCACTGGTATTTCGGAAGGCTGGACTCCATATGTCTTTAGTTGCAAGCAAGTAGTGTGAGTTTTCAAAAGCCATATAAATCTGGAGACCTGGAGTTGGAAAACAGTTCACACTATCACTTTTTTTTTTTTTAGATATTTTACATATCTATATATTTTTTCTTTTTCAAAATGTCTAATGTCATTGAAAAACAAATAATAAAAAAAAATACTTTTAGCATTTTAGGCTCTTTATCATCTTTTTCTTGTTTGCACTTTTTTTTGTTGTAAAAATTACCTGAAATATTGTTTGATAAAATTGTATATTATTATATTTTTTTATTCACATTAAAAGATTAAAAAAACAATCGTTTAGCCATGGCAATCATACATTTGGGGTCACATGTACAGTGAATTTTCTTTTATTCAGTTGCAATTCACATGCGTCAGGAATTCTGCTTGAGGGTGAATGAGTTTTCTAAATATTTTACAACCGGTTCAGGACAGGTTGGTTGCATGGATTCATTATGTTCGCTAACAGAAACCTGCTTTAAGTGGAAAGTGAATTCTGTGAAGCCTCAATGAGCAATGGACCCATTTTACCCATAATATTTCAACAGTTCAGGGTTCATGTGGTCCTGGAAAACCTGGAAAAGTCATGAAATTTAAAAAAAGGCTTTTCCAGACCTGGAAAAGTTTTGAAAAAAACAAATAAACCCAAAATGTTTTGGAAAAGTCATGAAAATTTGTTTAACAGTTGTCTTTGTAGTTTGTACTTGAATATATTTGAGATGATAAAATTGGGTACATTTTAAATAAAATGAAATTGAGCTGTCCGTCCCTTTTACGTGACATTCTTTGTGTGGGGCAAACTTTGAAACCTTCAGTTGCAAAAGTAATAACTTCAAAAATCAAAAGCAGTTTCAGCTTCGCTTCTTTTTCCCTAACTTTCACAGTAATTCAAGATGCATTGTGAGTGTCATGTCCAAAAACAATCTTTAACTGCAGAGGTAAGATACTGCGGGTGCTAATGGCTAATTTATACTAATCTCACAAGCCAATATTTCTAACATTTTCGCACAGACAGCAAGATACTTTCTGAAAACTATTTACCAGATATAAAAATAAATATAATCTACATTGATTGTCACATATTTTTTGATATGCTGTAATAAATTTTAACGTGAATGTTTTCTTATTTACTACATGGATGTAGACATTTCATGAAACACTAAACAAAATCATTAATATTTACCTGACAGTTTTGGAAAAGTCAAGGAATTTTAGTAGTAAAATTGTGTATTAACTCTTGACAGTTTTACTACAACTCTGAATAACCTCTGAACCTTAGTCCTGGTTTGTACCTTTAATTATTTGAACTCTTTATTTAAAATTACTGTATGTGTACATGACTAAATGAATGAAATTCTCTGTGCATTCTATCAGAATATTTGCCTGCTACCTAGCACAGTCTGTACGTTCTGCACTGAGAACAGTCATTGAGTGCACATGCAGGGAGCCCCAGTAGTTTTTTTCCCTGCTTTTTCCTGTACACCGCTGTTATGCAACATGCTACTGCACAATGTGCTATTGATGTTTTTTCCTTTTATATTATTTTTATCCTTTGAGAAAATGCTTGTCGCTATTACATCTATACATTTAAAAGATCTCGAAATTGCACAGTTCTTAATACCAAAGTACAAAAAAAGATACAATATAATTAATATATACAAATTAAACTTGCTGTGCTTAAGTATAGTCTTCACTTATGAAGATTAAACTTGATTTGTTTCTTATTGAAGCTACAGAAATGATTCAGTCAAAAGCTGTGAAAGATTTTTGTCTTTGTTATTTGATTAATAATTATAAACAGTCTGCGACAGGAATATAGTGCAGTCACTTGAAGAGCCACACGGGTCCAATTTACTTGCCCTTTCATTCAGAATGCTTTATGCTCCTTTTCTTCTTTATTGCATAACAAACAAGGGTTAATGTAAGTAATCACTAAGGGCTTCATATTGACATCTTCATATTTGATTATTTAGGTGCACGACTTGAGATAAAAGATGACTTTATACATGTATGTTTTGTGAGGCTGAGCGCACGCACAACAGCACAAGCTTTCAAACTTTTTCACACAATAACATGAATATAAATCACTTACATTTCAATAAATGAAGAACGTCCCATGCTGCAAAAAGTTTTGTTTCATGATTTCACTGATTTCTAAATTTCCAAGCTTCACAGAGGAACAAATGCTGGAAAATGCTTGACTAATGTTTTTGTCATAATCATTGGAGGCTGAAATCAAATTGAATTTTGATTATTAGTACAGCCCTACTTTAGATGATGCATTAATGAAGTGTTATTTTGATTTTTGCTTAACATGCATTTATGTGACTCAAAAGAGCATTTAATAAGCAACATTTCTCTTGTTTTGTTAGATATTTTAGCTGGGTAATGCAAATGAGGATTAGGGTTAAGTTCATGTCCTAATAGTGTTTTTAGCAGAGTGGGACACATATGTGACTGTCAACAGCTCAAAAAAAAGTGTTTTGGTGTTTCGTGACCCTTTAAAAGGCAGGACTAAGGAGATAAGTCACTGAATCTGAATCTAAATTCTGCATCACTTCCTGTTTTAAGAAATACCTTCATCTGATATCCCATAATCCTCCTGAGCAATCCATTTCTGACAGTTAAGCTAAAATTATTAACAAGGCATCCCAAAGCTGCATATGGGTGTCAATCTGTGTGTAAATTGATGTTTTTGACCAGCCTTTTTCAAAATTTGATGACATTTTTACAGAGAACTCGTTATTGTAATCAGGAAATACTTCTTTTGGTTATAACAAAAGCTCTCTGTTTTATGGTTTGTGATTAAATCATTGTGTTCATTTAGAAGTCTGTCTGAAATCAGTTTTATGGGGTGTCTTTGTTCACTAACACTGCCATAGGGCAGAGTCATAGCTGCTTAAGCTTTTGGATGCAGCCACTATTAATGTGCCAAAACATGCTAACAGCCTTCTGATGTTTGTTTACATATTAAAAGTGTTCTTAAATATGCTAGCAGCATGCTAAAATATGCTAGATGATACTATATGCTCTAGAACTGGTTTGTTTATCTTAATATTTTTGTGAATTCTGATCAGACAGTGAAGAACAAGCCTAAAAACTGATATAAGCCAACCAGGTGCGATAAACCAACCTTTTCAGGGTAATGTTTGCTTGTTTAGCTGTACATTATATATACATACATATTTAGAGAAAAAGACAACACTGATCATTGCTTCTATTGACTGATACATATTTAAAAGTACCTAAAAACTAGCCTACAACGTAATTTTTTTTTTGTTAGTAAATTGCAACATTCTAGATAGTATGCTAAAGTTTTCTAGTAGCAATGTGTTAAAAGATGGTAGCAATGTTCTAAAATATAGCAACTTAATAAAATAGGCTTGCAAAATGTGGTATTAGCATGCTAAAACCATGTTAGTAGCATGCCAACTGGGTCTGAAAGCTCCAAAACGCTTCCTTCTGAGTTAGCATTTAAAGAGGGGAAGGCATTAAAGTACTCTGAATACAAATTCTCCTTCACTTTCTGTTTTAGGAGATATTTTCATCTAATATCCCACAATTGTGCAATCCATTTCTGACAGTTAGGCTATAGAAATGAACATGGCATCCCAAAGCAGCTCATTTGTGTGTAAATATACGTTTTTGACCAACCTTTTTAAATTTTAATGACTGAAAACTTAGTATTGAAGTAAGGAAATACTTCTTTTGGTTATAACAAAAGTTTTCTATTTAGTGGTGCATGATTAAATCATCATGTTTTTTTTTCCAGAAATCTGTTTTATGAAGTGTCTTTGGTTACTAACACTGCCTGATGGGGCAGCATGGCAACAAGTCAGCTGCTTAAGCTTTCAGATGCAGCCACTATTAATGTGCCAAAACATGCTAACAGCCTCCTGATATTTGTTTATTTAAAGGGTTCTTAAATATGCTAGCAACATGCTAAAACATGCTAGCAAAATGATACAGTATGCTCTAAAACTTTGGTGTCAAAGCTATCACAAATGTTTTTTGTGAATTTTGTCTTACTATGATTATGATGCTAGTAAGTTGGTGCCAGCACCCAGCGGTGCGCCCCTCTGGCACATGTAAAGAGTTCCTGCATTCCACTGGAACAATGCCGGATGTGATTGGAGGGTTTGGTGGCTGGTTGGGTTTATGTTGCTCAAGGCTGTTGTGTATGACTGTGTGGGTGTGCTCGCATGGATGGATGTAATATTGATTTTTTTTATATGTGTGTTGTGTCCTTGAATGCCATACTGCAACAAAGGAAGAACATTGCAGTTTTAATGTCTGTCGCACAAAAGTATTTAATTTTATAGAGCACACCAGTTAAAGTTTAACAGTTTTAGTTGTTTTTGATACATGTTTGTTTAGTTCTGCACGTTTATCTCTGGATGTTTTCTACCTAGATTTGCTTTAGTACTGTTTATTTATCCTTGTGGCAGAATCAGAACTCAAATAGCTTCAGGTTCAGTGGCTCTTTTGGTGTTTCTTAAATGGTTTGTCATTTATCAACACAATTGTGAATCATGGAGTTTGAGTGTATAATGAAACAAATAATGATATGAACATGTATTTTTAAAGTTTTAATGGATTGTTGGAATTTCATTGTATCAGTTGACGAAGATTTGAATTATCATCATTCACATGTTATTTTCCTGTACAATGGAGATTATGCTTTTGCAGGTTGAGGAAATAATAAAAATTATTATGTTGTTAACTGTATTGAAACGAAAATGAGAATGTTTTTAACTGTTGAATAGTCATCTAACAAATTATGTAATTACTGAAATAATAGGGTGGCGTGAGAAGATTGTGTCATGCTGGGTGGCATTGTGTTTGTATTTCCTGCAAATGTAAAATAAAGCTATATAAAGTAGTTATTTAATGAGTGTGAATCATGGCCTTCTCAGGTTTAGTGGATGTAAAAATATTTTTAAGTAAAAAAAAAACAGAAGTCTATTACAGGTCCCCACAAAGAGGTGTGTATGTGTGTATGCGGGCTACTGTTCGGTCTGTTTGTCAGCATGACACAGATAGTTGTTGATAGCAGGGGGATTCATTGAGGCCAGCTGAGGATGGACAGCAGCCAACTGTTCAGGATACTGTCTGCTCTGTTGGAACAGAGAATGCCTTTTTATGAATTAGGGTTTTGTCTCAGCTTTGTTTGGTTAAATGTGATGCTTGTTTTTGTTGGATTTTATTATTTTTTTAAATCAAAGTTTAGGAAATAGATTTGTAGTTTTTGTAGTAAAATCCAATTTTTTTTCTTCAAAATTTTGCATCTCATTAGAGATATAGTGTTAAGTTTATGTCAATAACAATGATAAGCTCAGGACTTTTTTACTCTGTTGATCGAAAAGCCAATCACACAGCAGAAATGTGCAACAATGGAAATCTAAAAGTGTGTTAATATTAGAGATGTACCAAATTTTCGGCCACAAAAATTTATTGGCTAAAAAATATGTCATGCGATTTAATAGACCCTCGAATTTTTGCGGATTCATTGTTGGGATACTCTCCTAAATCTGTAAGCTTTAACAACTAATACCGAGATGTATATCATTATCGTTCAATATGGTAAGTAATTACAGAGATTGCATTTTTGCTAGGGCTGTGCGATGGGGAAAATATCTAATTTCATTTTTTTTTACCGATATTGTGATTGCAATTTGATTTGCGACTTAATTTTGTAGTCAAGCTTCAGCTCAATAATCTGTAAGTCGTGGCAACAATTCTGCGCCAGCTCTTAAAAATGATCTGGTTTTGTTTGGTGTCTGTGACTTCAAAACCAAAATATTCCCATATTACCAATGCCCGTTTTTCTTTTTTTTTTATATCAATTTGTCTATTAATGCTTCTGAAGCAGGAGATGCCATTGTTCCACTTGTCCGTGCGTTCCTGTTTGTTTTTTTTGTTTTTAATGTAGGCGTTCCTCATAGTTCGGTTGCGCAATTCTAATTGGGCAGAGCGATAGCGTACTCACTTAATTGGCTAGTAAAACTTACACACAGATGGCCGTCACATATTTGGTCTGGGCGATGGAAATTTAAAAATACATGTCATGTCACAGCCTCTTGCGATTAGCTAATCACAACATTATAAATTGTGATTCAATTTCGATTAATCGCACAGCCCTAATTTTTTAAATATCGGCCAGCCCTACTTGAGCTTGATATCTTAAGCTATGCACATTCAAGCATGTAAATATATCTGATTATAATTTTTTTGTATTTAAATTGATTTAATGACATTATTAATTTCAATGTGTTTGCAGTGGCTGCTCAGTGTTGGCTTCTGGATTTCTGACAGATAGATTATTCATTGTAACTTAACATTTATTTTTTCATCAACTTCTCTGGCTTCCACTGGATCAATCATTTATTGTTTCATAAACCTCCTTTCATTCAATATAACGGTAAAGATTTTGAATTCTACTGATTGATTAGTGGCTATAGAGCAAATAAGACATAAAGTGGCCATAATCCAGTAGCCGAATAGCATCGTTATTACTGACACAGCAATAATTGTTAGCTTTTAAAAGACGTCTAATAGATGTCTAAACATAGTCATCTTGGCTTAAACAAGGCTAAATTTTGGTGTGGGTAAAAATCTAATACACACTTACAAGAATAGGCCAAAACTAGTCATCAAATAAACAGAAATGAATGGCTACACATATCAAGTCTGTCTAATCTGTCTATTTGACGACTAGACTTGTTTTAGGCTATACTTGGATGTCTATTATATTTTTACTGACAGCCCAAGTTTAGCCTTGTTTTAGCCAAGCTGTCTACGTTTGGATATCTATTAGATGTCTATTAAACACAAAACTGTTTGCAGGGGATGGACACAAATGAGGACTTTGAAGACCTTCAAAGTTCTGCACAAAGCATTGCATGATGAAACATTTTTAAACTGTGCACAATTTGTAGCAAGTAATCAAATGCTTTAAGGCATTCTAATTACCCAGAAGTAACCCAGCAATGAGTTGAAGAGCCAAAAAAACTTATTTAAAATCCATTCATTCCTTTCGTGGTACAGATAATTCTCAGAACATGTTTTTTATATATTCTCAGAACAGTGATATATTCAAATAAGATTTTTCTCTCTCTCTCTCTCTCTCTCTCTCTCTCTCTCTCTCTCTCTCTTTCTCTCTCTCCCTCTCCCTCCCTCCGTCTCCCTCCCTCCCTCTGTCTCCCTCCCTCTCTCCCTCCCTCCCTTTGTATACACATGTATACATGTATGTGTGTGTAGTGTATATATGTGTGTGTGTTTATGCGTATACACAATTGCACTCTGGGTGGTTATTTTCTGTGTAATGTGTTGTATGTAATTGTTTCTAAAAATCTATCTTAAAGGTGTAAATGCTGAAACAATATGGTAACATAAACAGCATATGGTAACCTCTTACATAAAAAAATATTTTTATTCTCTTCTAAACAGATATTAAAATCATATACAGATGTTTTGTAAATTACTCTAAATACAATTCCTGTGAAATGAAAGCACATGAGGATGTTTTATTTTTGTATGGTGATAATATTAAAAGATGTGTGATCATGGAAAAATAACAAAATGTCAGATTTGCTGTTGCTTTATTTTTTAGTAAGTTCCTTAAAAAAAATGTCAAGAACTCCCTGTGTTCACGTGGGTTTCCTCCGGGTGCTCTGGTTTCCCCCACAAGTCCAAAGACATGTGTTATGAATGAATGAATGAATGAATGAAATGGCAAGAATTTCATGTTTTTGCTATTATTTTTGGAATGTTGTTTATTTGCAAAGCATTTTGAAAGTAAGTAGTTAGTGACGAGTTCTGATTAAAAATAAAGTAAGCGATTATAAGAAACCAAATGATGATGTTTGTGTGATCTGTGATCTCTGTATAGGGATGGAGTTCCCTGTAGATGTTCTGGTGTCTGGCCGACATGAAGACCTTGAAAGTTCAGCCCAAAGCTACATGAACAAACTTCTTTACAGCAACCCAGATAACACAGAATACCTTACCTTGTCCAACACAAGAAAGGTAACGCACCACAGAGAATATCTGATCATTTTAAAATGCGTAAAGCCAGTATGCGTTCACACGTTAGGCTTGTGAACTCTTACTCTTGTAAAATGAACTCTAATGCGATTGCTTTGCTGGTGTAGTTCAGTAAAGAAGTGTGAACATGGTCATCTTTTTTTTAACTTTCTTTTAAAGAGCTTGAATATTTAAAGGGCACCCAATTTACCCCTTTTAAATAAGCCTTTGGTGTCTGCAAAACGTGTCTGTAAAGTTTCATCTCAGAATGCCCATTAGATAATTTATTATAGCCTCCAGAATCTGCCCATTTTGGTGTCTGAATACATTGTAGCTGTGACTTTAAATGCAAATGAACTGCTTCTCACCGCCCACCGCTCCCACGTGCGTGTCTGCTTCTTATCATGCGTTGCGTCAGATAAACAGCACAGTGACAGAGACCGACTCGGATGAAGCTGAAATGCAGTTCATTAGTCAAAAAAACCAAGTATAACTTTTAATATATTTTTGTGTGATTTTTATCTATTTATATTTTATATATTTGTCTAAGAAACTTTTTTTTATTATAATACGAATTTGTTTTTATCATGTAATATTTTATGTATATCCATTTTGCCAAGAAATAGCCATAAGTTGCTGGTGTGACAATAAATAAATAGTAATAGAATAAATCAATAAATTTATGGTGGAGTTTATTCAAGCCTTTCTGAAACGAGTCACACACAATGCACACACAGGTTTACTGGTGATTTATTGCGGTTAAGAATTAACGATTTTACTGTCTTTATTACAAACATGCTGTGTTTTAAAAAATGTTTTAAACTTATAAAAATCACAGAGTTGTAACAAATATTTTAATCCCTGTTTTTTTGCAAAAAATGTTGTGTGGACATATATACATTTTATTTTATTATACATGTATACATATTATAGAAACATGTCAATCAATGCGGTGGGTGGGGAAAACCGCCTACATCTGTTAAACCTACATCACGTTGCGGTAGGCCTCAGAATTACTAAGATTTGGGTTAAAAAATTTTTAAAAATGAGACTTGGTGTGTTTATATTAATCCAATATGACTGTGGACACACTATATACACATACAGTTCTGTCCAAACAGCTTACAAAAGTTGATTTTCATTATAGGTGCCCTTTAAAACATTTATGCCTTTACAAAACTTTTTTTTGCTGTGTTAGAAAATAGTTTGTTTTAAAATTACCATCCTTAACAAATCTCAATTACACACTTCATTCTGTCCACAGAGGTCTATTAGTATTTAAACTAAATTATTACTTTTAATAAACTCATTACTTTGACCATTTTAGATCCGGATCAGTCCTGCCAATGTTGGGTTTGTTCCTCTGTATGGAGCCAACCTTAAGCACAAAGTCCTGGCATTGTTTGCTCCTGAGGACCAGTTCACAGGTAGACCACCACTATCCAGGCTGTTTTACAAATGACTATAACATCTTGGATAGATTCATAGCATAGTCTGTTTTGAATATCCAAAGTGTCTCCATTCTTCATATCTTTTTTCTTTTTCAATCCTAGCTGTGGCATTGTTCTTGGTCGATCAGTGGTACACAGTAGAAGATTTACTCAGAACATCAAATCCTGCAAGAGAAGGCCTTGTGAAGGTAATCTTTTGAATTGTTTTAGAAAGGTTGGGTGTTAATGAAATTATTCACGTTCGTGTTTGTGCGCTTTCAACAGCAGTGTCTGTTTTAAAATGCCACTTCTTAGCTTAGGCGATAAAAAGCAGGAATTTGGCATTATTTGTCGAGGCCTTGTTAAGTACTTGAAAATGTTCTCAAGCACTCCTACAATGATCTTGTGCATGTTTTATTTGTATTTTCTTTTTACATATAAATTGTGTTTTGGTATGTGGGAGTGTGCAATTATAAAGTGAGAAAGGAGGAAACAACAGGGAGGGTTTGAGGAGTGAAATGTAGCAGTTTGGCCAAACAAATAATTGTAAACAGACATGAGTTTGTGGCTGATCTGTGAGAGATGTCTTTGTTTCGCAGGCTCAGTGATTTACATATACAGGCCTGCTTTTGTGATTCGGCTGAATAATGTTCTGAAATATTTATGTAAATGTACACGTAGGTTATTTTTCTCTCACTGAACAATGATCTTTGGAATTTCTCTTGCTTGTGTACTCTGTAGCGTGACACACTCCATGTGTTGTAATATCCTGTGAGACAGACTTCCATTTCCTCTGCAGGAGCTTCAACTTGATTGTTGCACCTGTTGTTTGGAGTCAGACTCGTATTCAAATATTTTTTTTTCCCCTCAATGCATGTTATCGATTTTATTTTCAGTTCATTTCTGCAAACCTTAAATTTTTTATTGCTTTTTTTTTTTACCAGTCTTTCATAATATAATTTCTTCAGCTTTATGTACTTTCTATTTGTTTGTTCACTTATATTAGATTTTAGTTGTTTACTTTGGAAAGTGCATGAAATTGAACATTATTTATAACATTATGATCTTTATTCCACAGCCTTGGCATATGATCCAAAGCACATTTAAAGGGTTAGTTCACCCAAAATTTTGCTATTAATTATTTATCATCAAATCGTTTCAATCTCCTGAGATCGTTTTTCATTTTCAAAACATAAACTAAAATATTTTACATGAAATCCTAGACACTCCATGGACAAAAATCCAGAAATGGAACCAAAAACATTATCAAAACACACCATGTAGTTTTAATGGTTCAACTGTAATCAAGTAAAGCTCCACGACCATTTTTGTATGACGATTTCTTTTAATGGCTTTGTTCACCCATGTTTTCCAAGTCAAAGTAAGGTGCACATTTACTATGTGTAGTACGACTCTTGGGTTTTGCACTGCTGACTTTAATGCCAATAAGGCCCAATCCCAATTTCATTCCATGTCTACCCAATCCCCTTGGCCCTTGAAACAGAGTGTGAAGGGAAAGGGCTTCAAAATTTACCCCAAAGAAATGGCACAGCACTACAGCACCGTCATACGTCATTATGTCTTCGCAATCTCTTACTTAGCCGTTATAACTTATAACTGACACATGTACGAGGAAGATAGCCCATGCTAGTGGTGTTCTGCTAGCTAATTCGGAAAGAGGCAGAACATTTAAGACAAATTATTTGAGACAGAATAATTCACATTCACCAAAGCTAAAGTTACTAGACAAACAAAGTGACAATGTTTTTTTGTAAAAGTACACAAAACAAAGTAGAAACATAATCTGGCAATATATCTAACATATTTCGATCCTACGTTTGCGATAGTTGTTTTAAGATTAATGTTAAATTCCATACTTTCGGTAAGGCCGCATGGCGCTTGCAAAACTGACAAACTTAACCGTTACTGTCATGAAAGGCGACTTGTTTACATTTTACAGTGCAATAAATGCGTGCTCATTCGGCTAAAACCTAACTTTATGCAATGTAAATAGTTACTTACATGTGTTGCACGTTGTATAAAGCCCTCAAAAACTCCACAGAAGTTCGAAACTGGTCCGGTACAGGTATGAGCAACGGTGTCGTTTCTCTGCATGCATGCTGCGTCATGTGTGCGGGTCGCGAAGTTTTACTTTGGATATAAACACTTAAATAGAGTTTTGTAGAAGCAATTTATTTTGAAGGTCAGTAAAACACAATTTTTTGATGGGTAATAATAAGTTACAAAAACAATCCCAATTTTTACTTATGTAAAACTTAAATTAATTCAAAATGGAAAGGTAATCAATTTATTGGAAGAAATATACTTTTTAAAATTAATTCCTATGGACAACACCCTTGAAGAACTTTTTACAGTGTATGAGATCAGACGATCGCAACTGCTGTAGTTATTCCAGTTGCGTTATTTTTCACTGAAGGCATATATCATGCTGTCAGTGATATAATGTGGCAATAAGATTGTAACTTTGCTGTTCGTTTTCACCATAGTGATATTCATCTATGTAAACACCAACCAAAAACAACATTAACATTATAGCAGACACTGTTAAAAGGTCATTCCCAGCCACTAGACTTTTCTGACAGGGTATTCGAGTGTCATCGAGTGACAGAATGTTGTTGGACTGTTGTACAGGAGTTATTATTGGGCAATATCGATAGCGAAATTTATCGGTTTTTATTTTTGCGTTTTCATTTTTTAAATCATGTTGGTAAAACACTAATGACGTTATAAATGTATAAAAACATATCCTTGTTTGTTTATGAAAATTCATAATAATGACAAAAAAATTTTGTGCGTTTACTAAATTTTGATAGAATTGGGATTAGGCCTCAGAGAATTGGCACACCCCTACCCCTTTACGTGAATGCACAAAATGAGGGGTAGAGATAAGAGGAAGGGCTAAGGGGTTGAATAGGGATTGGGCCTTACTGCCCATAGCAAACATGCACACTGACCTGTTGTGGAGGAGAAGACAAAGGTGAACAAAGCCGTTTTTACAAGTATTTTTTTTAGTTCATAATGGTGTTCTTGGAGCTTTATATGATTACAGTTGAGCCACTAAAGTCACATGGAATGTTTTGACAATGTTTTTGGTTTGTCCACCAAGGCAATCCAAATTGCTGAAATACAATTGAGTAATCTAGCAGTGGGTGGGTTATGAGGCCAAAACAATGACAGACACAGATCACAGATTTTCAAAGGAGAATAACTGACTTTAGCACAGTATTTCAGATAAAAAAGTATGTTCACTTAGCATGTTTCTTAAATATCTGCTAACATATTATAGGATCATAACTTTCTTGATGGATAGGGACATGTGCGTTTATAAGGTTGCTTCTTATCATCAGAAGCCACAGGTATTAGCTTTGTATGTTTTTATGATTCCCAAAGTACCTGCAGCCATACCCTAGTAGCAAAGAATTCTGGCCCAGTTTTGGCATAAAGCTGGCACAGCAGGCATTCATCCGGCACTGGCATACAGCATGTGGGCCAAACATGGCCCGGGTTTGGCAAAGGTGGCACCATCTTTAAGGCGGCACACAAGATTTGGGCCAGATGAAAAATGTAGTATTTGGCCCAGATTAAAAAATTTGATAAGTGGGCCATGTGAGTTTGGCCAGTCTTGACCCACATTTAAAGTACACTAAAATCATTTTTGAATAAAGAAAAAAAATTCTACCTATCAGGTCACTTTGAGAAAAAGCATGCCCAGAGTGTGACTAAAGCGCATCACTCCATGGGTTTATCAATTTCATTGCAATCGTGACACACCAACCTATCTGGCCCAGTTCAGGCCCAGTTATGAGTTATTAACTTGGCTGAGACTTGGCCCAGATATGGTCTGTGTTTGGCCCTTGTCTGGAAGCCAGATTTGGTCCAGTCATGTATCGTAATTCACTGCGGCATGTAGGCCAAGCAAAACCTGATTGTGTGGGCCAGAGCTGGGCCACAGAAATTTTGCTATGTGGGTAACGTTGCATTTTATGGATCACCACAGTGCACAGTTCCATCTATTTATCTTGAGTGCCTTTCATATTAGATGGATAGAAGAAATGTTTGGGTGAATTTAAGCCCCATTCTTATATCTAATCTACAAATGATTGATATTAGCACTTGTTTTCCTTTTCACAATCCACATGAAATGATCTGTTGTTACTTCTCTTACATAGTGACTTGAAACCCTGGGAAATCACTATCAAATTAATGTTTCTAAAACACAAGTTTTTCTTCATGATTATATTTCGGCAGGTACGATCTGTTGGCGAGAGGATAGTCTTATATGTACTGAACCGCATTATTTACCGGACGATGGAAATGGGCACTAATGAGGTGCCTTTCCTCTGCCATGAAGAAGACGTCTTTGCCAAAATCCTCTGGAAGAATGGAGAGGCAGTGGGCTTCTACTCGGTCAAATGTAAAGGTCAGTCCTTCTTCCAGGAGAGTCTGGTATTGCTCATTCTGCCTTCTGTGTGAGATATTTATAAAGCAATCTACAGTGTCTTCATTAAAGGATGAGCGAGATATGAAGCTAGGCCTTGTCTTGCTTGTAAGATGTGGCCTAGAAATACAGATCTTGGTTAGTACGATTACACATTCATTAGCAGACTCTTTTATCCAAAGTGACTTGCAGATGAGAGATTGCAGGGTTGCAATGGGCTATATGCACAGCTAGTGTTTTTCAGCCAATGATGAACTTCCAGTGAAAGCTTTGTGACAATTTTTAATTTCACAAGGTTCTTTTTACAGCATCGATGTTGTAATGTAATTCAAATATAGTCAGATGAACAGACTTAAGCATTCATTTGGTTGTTAAAGTGCAAAAAGAGACGAAAGACCATTTAAATGCAGGTGCCACCATTAGCAGCAGGCTAACACTGAAATTCCATTGAAAATACTGGGGTAAAACTAATTTCCATATTTTAAAGACATGGCATGGAAAAATATAATATAATGCAGTGCCTATTGTTTGGTCTGATACCCACTTTATATCACATCTTAGCCAGGCAGTGAAGATCGCTGTTTTTTACGGAAATCAGATCTTAAACACAGAGATTTTGTATGGGGTGGCAATTAACTGGTGGCCCTGGGGCTGGCTGACTGAAATTAAAAGTCAGTGTGCATATATGCCATTGATGCATCATGAGAAATGCCAGCGATACAGAAGTTCTAGTACAAAAAGGCTGTAAATTCAAAGCCACAATATATATATATATATATATATATATATATATATATATATATATATATATATATATATATATATATATATATATATATATTATAATGAAAATGTTTATTATTATTATTATTACTATTATTGTTATTATAAGTATTATAGTAGTAGTAGTAGTAGTATCAATAAAATATTTAATAGAGTTAGGAAAATATTCTATCAATAATGAATGGCAGCTTATGTTCACTTTTACAATTAAGATGAGACCGTGTCTCATATTCAAAATCATAAAATAAGAGGTCAGTTAAAACAAAAAAAATCATACTTCTGATTAAATAAAAATTGTCTGAAGTATCTCAACATTTTAATATTTCATCTTCTTGTTGTTCAGAATGTCATAATTTGAAGTTTTTATCAGTATCTCCACTTTCACTTTTTATATTCTCATACAATTTGAAACTTTTGTACATATTATAATTTTATATATACAGTTCACGTAAGAATTATTAGCCCACCCCCCCACCAGTTTTTCCCCCATTTTCTGTTTAATGGAGAGAAGTTTTTTTTGTTTCTAAACATAATATTTTTAATAACTCATTTCTAATAAATGATTTGTTTTATCTTTGCCATGATGACAGTACATAATATTTGACTAGATATTTTTCAAGACACTTCTATACATCTTAAAGTGACATTTAAAGGCTTAACTAGGCAGGTTAGGGTAATTAGGCAAGTTACTGTATAATGATGGTTTGTTCTGTAAACTATAGAAAAAAATAGCTTAAAGGGGCTAATAATTTTGACCTTAAAATGTTTTTTAAAAATGTTTTTTTTCTAGCCGAAATAAAACAAATATGACTTTCTCCAGAAGAAAAATATTATCAGACAAACTGTGAAAATTTCCTTGCTCTGTTAAACAACAATTGGGAAATATTTTTAAAAAGGTAAAAAAAAAAAATCATAAATCAAAGGGGGCTTATATATCTGACTTTAACTGTATATACAATTATCAGTTAGATATTTAAATAATATCGATTTACAAAATCTAACTTTTTGTGTTACTTTTTATTGTCTTTTTCATCTTAAGTATCTCGATTTAAACTTGTCTTAATTATAAATATCTTATTTTGTTTTTTTTTTTAATCCAAAGGTTTTATTTTGTATCATATTTCACACTTCATACAAAAGCACGTCATAGTTTTGATGTATAGTATGTCATCATAATTTCCCAAAGCATGTTTTTTGTGGGCCACAGGTTACAACTATAATTCATTATTATACTATTATAATAAATTATAATAATATAAAATATAAAAAAAAATATTATAATAAATTTTTTTTGTTCTTCTACAGGTAGCTTGTGTAATAGTTTTGTGAGCCAGTGCTACTTACTTCCAGTCATGGACTCTATATTTGTGCGGAAAAGTCAACGCAGCAACGGTCATGGCTTGCAGATGCTGGAGGACTTTGTGGACTCTTTTAAAGATGATGAGCTGGGCTTGAAATACCCTTTAACAACGGCAATGCAAAGGGGTAAGAAATCTGCTTCACTTATTCGTAGATTTAAATGCCAGTTTGCTAGAGTTACCGAAGTACTTCAGCTTTGAAACACACTAATTTTTGAAAAGGAAAAAAGGTTTTTGAGATTACAATAATATTTTACAATATTAGTGCTTTGGATATATTTTTATTCAATAAATGCAGCCCTTGTGAGACTTTTCAAAGCCATTTTTACTAATTGAACTCTACTCTTGTAATTAAATCTATTTACAGTATATGCTAATATTGAGGGCAAATAATTTTGACTTCAACTGTATATACGCTGTACATATGCATTATTATGATTTATTTTTATATAAAATTATCTTACAAAGTAAAAATATGTATGAAGAAAACATAAAGAGTAAGTAATATCTGTGCTCCAGTGTGCAGTCAGTACTTGAGGAGATACCCAGCTGATGTGGACCTGCTCTGGGAGGTGGAAGGAGTTGGAGGCCCCTACCAGAAAGTCAAAATAGCAACCAAACTTGGCTCCATGATACTGCAATGTAAGTGTTTTAACTCCTTAAATGCTATTAGTCACAGTTACTATAGATTTACTTCTCAAAATGGCAGCATTTACCTCTATATCTCATTACAAGTTGACTGCTTTTAGTATATTTATAGGTTAGATATTAGATGTTTTGTTTGTGTTTATGTTCATACAGGCAACCACAGCTCATGGGCAGCAGAGGAAAGCAAAAACGGAGAGGTTAATGAGGTGGAGATGACAGAGGAGAGCCTGGACATCACGGTAAATCGGAAAATCTTCTCGACAAATTGAAATATTTTTAGCTGCAATACTTTAGCAGTATGGATAGTTGACCCAAACATTTAAATTTACTCACTATTAACTCATCTTTAAGTGGTTCCAATCCTTGAGTTACTTCTGTTGAACTCAAAAGAAGATGCTTTGAATAATGCTGAAAACCGGTAACCTCTGACTTCCATAGTAAAAAACAATACTATGGAAGTCAGTTGTTACAGGATTTCAGAATTGTTCAAAACATCTTCTGTTCTATTCAATAAAATAAGAGAAACTCAATCAGGATTGGAAATGATGGCTGAATTTGAATTTTGGGGTGAACGATCCCTTTAACTTCGAGACCAAACTTTAATTTATTCCCGCATTAATGCAAAAATAAAAACTTTTTTTTTCAGTTCTATTTTTTTATAACAATTTAATATAACATTGATTGTTGAGAACGCTTGAATGATTTCTGGTGGATAAAGCTATACATTCAGGCAATCCACAGACCAGCATATTTAGAAAATGCCTTCATTGTTGCACTTTTTTCTGAATGTAAAATAATATTTTGTATGTATTTTAATAGAAGCTGTTAACCTTTAACTGGTTAGAGTGAAATGTTTTCATGTTTTTTCATCAATTGTTTTACAGGAAGAAGTGGTGGTTGTCAAACATCGAAAAGTAGCTGAAGGTTTGGATTTTTGTGCATTTTTTTCTTGCTTATTCGGAGAGGTGAATTAAGTGGGTGTAAAACTTTTCTTTTTTTTCCTGCTGTAGAAATCAATGACCTTCCCATTTCCACACGCACGCGGAGCAGTGAACACAAACACAAGAAAAGGCCACGTGAAGAACCAGAAGAGATTGCTGGGGAGAACCGACCTGAAAAAATCAACAGGTCTCTAAAAGCCCTCACATAAAACACCTCATTTACTGATAGCTTTTAGAGGAAATCTGAAATCACAGTAATTGGGGTTTACTCATGTACCACTCAGAAAAGTGCATAATATAGTAAAAGATGGGCTCTTAAAATGACATTACACCCTAAGTCTTATATTAAATTGTTAATAATACGTACTGAAAGGATAAAGTGGGATATAAAAACGTTTAATAAACTGAAGGAGTGACCCACACTAACGTACACTGAAAAAAATGGAATGGAAAAAAATTGTCACAAAGAAATTGCTTGTAAATTTTAATGAAATTATTATTATAATTTTTTATTGCATACGTTTTATTGGTATTTTAATTCAATTGTTTTTTTAATTTTATATATATATATATATATATTCGATTTTTTTTTTTTTTTTACTATTTACTATTTTCCCAAGTGTATATAACTACTACTGTAAAAAAAAACTACCTGCATTCAGTACATACTTTCAGCATTACCATTGCTTGAAATGACCCAATCTAATCTTGTTTATATGAAATATGCCTGCTCCCGAGCAGGTTTGAGCTGCAAGAACTGTTGCTATGACAACAACTCTTGAATGAGTTTTGAAGAACAAAATGATTCTGGATCGTGTCTCGTCCTCAATAACCAAATCCAGCTAATTGAGTAATACATGTATAAAGAATGGACTCCAGAACACCTTTAAAACTACCTAAAAGAACTTTGAAGTAAAGTTAGTAAAGTTAATTATTAATGAACTGTTTTACAGCATTTATTATATGTTATTGCTAGTTTCAAATATGTTTTTAATTAGAAATTCATATTTGTTCATAATACACTAGCTAATGTTAAATTATGCAATTTTAAAAGGTTAATGCAAATCAAAACATTAAACAAAGAGCAATGCATTTTAGTGTTAGATCATAATACACTTCCATTCAAAAGTTTGGGGTCTGTAATGTTTTGTTTTAGATTTTTATCACCAAGAGTACATTTATTGGAGCAACAGTATGCTATTAATTGTAAAACTGTGTAATACTTACTATTTTTATAAATACAATGTTTACTTATATTTTAATATATTTTAAAATGTTATTCATCCCGGTGATGGCATCTTTCTATTATTTTAATTTTGACTTGGCTTATATTATTGCTGTTAAAAACTTCTTCATAAATTTATTCCTGAAAGTGCAATGTAAAAAATGTGGTAGGATAATTTGTTTTTGAGATTCAAATTTTTTTTTTCACAAATACACAGTACAATATGCAGTAAAATGCTTATACAACTGCCCGTGACCTTAATTATTATTTTTTTATATAATATCAATAAGAATCTAAATTATAAATTATAATAATTAGTTAAAACGCAGACGATTTTAGATATAGACATAGTAGTTATAACTAGACAAAATAAGAATCAATATAAATTTTTTTTTTTAAACTTTAAATATGAAGAATATAGCTATGTAGTAGAAAACATAAAAGTGTTTCTAATAAAGTGGCCGGTGCATAGAGAGGAAAGAGTGTATCCTACAGGTAGTTTGTCAAGCCCAACCTGCTTGGAGCACACTCAAATCTACACAACATATGACTAGGGTGTGCACAAATGTAAATAAATGTCCATAAGTGTCTAGGGAGTGTGCAAAATGCATGAATGTGCAGATGTGGACCGTCCAGAAGTATCCATAAATGTGCAAAAAGAAAGTGTTTGATTCCAGTGTTGACCTTCAGTGGGCAGAAATGCTTACCTGACTGTATTACCTTATTATCTGCCTTGTCTCTTAACAATTCATGGCTTTAGATTGGTCGAACCAGAAGCAGAGACTGATTCTGATGCAGTACCTGAGACCAAAGAACACACAGATGGAGAAAGTGGAGAACAAGGCCTAGAAGTTGAAAAAAACTCACTCCAGGAGGAGTTTGTTGTGACCTCAGTGGCCTCTGTTGCAGAAACTGAAATTCTGGTGAGTAACGAGGCATCTGGCACTATTTTTTCATCATTTGAGAATGTGGACAAACAAGCTGGATTACAACAGTTGCCAATGCAAATTATGCTGCAGTTCATAAAACTGCATGTTTGTTCATGTGCCAGAGGTGCAAATTTTATGCCAATTCACACATACAAATATTCCACACAGCCAGATTATAGATAATCAAGTTCTGTCTGTCTGTAAAGGTGGCAGAAGTCAATGGAGAAATGAGTAAGAGTCACGAAGATGAAAACGAGAGGTCAGAAGATGAACCAGTCAACCAAGAGCTCCCACTAGAGGCAGAAGCTGCCATCCAAAATGGTGCTGATGAAGAGATGGAGGCAGATAGAGATGCACAGGTAAATAATTTAGTTCGGTTTTAAGGTCAGTGCTGTGCTGCTGCATGATTTAAGCGGCACACATTACTATTTATGGGTCAGTGTTTTTACACTCAAAAAGGCTATATTCATTTGACCAAAATACAGTTAAAAGGTTAAATATTAATACTATTTAAAAGTAACATGTTCTCTTTTAATGTACTTCAAATGGCAGTTTATTCTTGAGATGTCTCCAGTGTATAGCAATTACTCCAGTTTATAATGTCCCAATAGTTCTTCAGAGATGCACAATATACAATTTTAGCATCAATATCACATTGTGGGAATCTGCAATAGTCACATCATAGGATGTCAAGCAATTTCAAGTTGATTTAAACCATTTGGACACAAGAAAAGAATAAGTTTGCTACTTTAACAAAGATGAATTCTTTAATTATGTATACGATGAAGACTATATCATTTTCTTTTTTATTTGATTATTTAATTTCTGTAAGTCGATACTGTTAGACTCCACCGAAAACCATGAAGCGACGTTTATTTAGTTTTCATCTGTGCTTTATTTCATATTCATTTATATTCTTTTTGGCTTAGTCCCTGTATTAATCTGCAGTCGCAACAGCGGAATGAACCGCCAACTTATCCAGCAGCTAATTCCAGTTGCAACCCATCACTGGGAAACATCCATACACACTCATTCACACACTTACACTATGGACAATTTAGCCTACCCAGTTTACCTATAGTGCATGTCTTTGGACTTGTGAGGAAAACCAGAGCACCCAGAGGAAACCCAAGCGAACACGAGGAGAACATGCAAACTCCACACAGAAACGCCAACTGACCCAGCCGAGACTCAAATTAGCATACTTCTTGCTGTGAGGCGATCCTGCTACCCACTGCGCCACCGTGCAGGCCATTTAATTCATATTATTATGCATTTATCTTTTTTAAATTTTGTACATTTTATGCAGATGCCCTCTCAATAAATCAAACCAATTAATGTAAAATTCTGAATTCTTTTCAAACACAGTCATTTTGTGAAAATATTCATATCGCAATACATAGCGCAGAGAAACGAAATATTGCAATGCCATTTTTTTCTCAGTATAGTGCTCCAGTATAGTTGTCTGTAAATGACTGTCAGGTAGGTCTTAAGAGCTCCTCCTGGTAAAGGGAGAAAAAGGAGAAGATGGGGTGACAGGAGGGATTCTTCCAAAACAAAGATCAGGCAGTAGGGTGAAATGGGCCTATTTATTGCAAGCTTGAACTAATGTGGTGGGATTGTTGCAGAATACAGATGAGAGGCCAGACACGAACAATCATATCACATGCTCCTCTCACAATTAGTTTGTAAAAGTTCACTAAAAATTGGAAACCCTGACACTAACTATCAGAACATTTACTGTGGTTTACCTTGAAACTGGTAATGGTGAAAACACAAATACAAATAAGATAGTGTTTGCCGCATCAAACCATTTAAGACATTTTTTGGCAAGCTTTACATTGAATTAAAGAGCTAGTAAATTATTGCAACTCCCATTTAATATTTTGTTTCTAATTGTTTAGGTTTGTTGAATATAGCATGTAATAAGCAAGATCATGTACAGCCAGTTGTTACCACAGAATAAAGAATACATTATCCTGTATGATTTAACTCATAGTGCTTTGATTATTGCTATGAAGCACAAGTTGAAATTAGCATTAACTAACATTAGTTAATGCTGTTCAAGTATAGTTGATTATTTTCAGTTTATTAAGGTCATCTTTGTAATTACATTTACTAATATTAGTTAATGCAACCTGATCACAAAGTGTTATTGTATTTTAAGGAATTGTTCCTTAACAGGAGAATTCAAGAAAAAGAAACAAATAAATAATGAATAAAATGTGTTTTAAATGTCACTATACTACAATTCCTCTAAAACCGAACAGATTTATCATTATGTTGTTTGTTCTGTGAAGGATGACATTATTAACACTCCCGATGAGTCTGTGGAAGCAGTGGAGCAGATGGACCAAGAACGTGTTACAGAAGAAAGACAAGAAGCAGAGGCAGAAGTCTCTCCTCTAGTTGAAGATGAAGGGGAACTTGAGCAGAAACGGGAAGAGGAAGCAGTTTCTATAGCTGAAAAGGAAGCAGCTTCTTTAGTGGAAGATGAAGCAGCTTCTGTAGCTGAAGAGGAGGCAACTTCTGCAGTTGAAGATGTAGCAGTTTCTGCAGTTGAAGATAAAGTAGCTTCTGCAGTTGAAGATGAAGCAGTTTCTGCAGTGGAAGAGGAAGCAGCTTCTGCAGTTGAAGAGGAAGCAGCTTCTGCAGTTGAAGAGGAAGCAGCTTCTGCAGTTGATGAAACTGAGGACTCTGATCATCCACCTGAGGTTCCAGTCCTTTTAACTAACCTGGTTGAGTGTGTTTCCTCTTTGCAAGACAATGAGGCTTCAGATGAACCAGTCGCTCCAGAACAAGAAGCTTCAATGGACGAATCCACTGAATCTCCTATTGAAGAAACCAATGAACCAGCTGTGAACAAAGAAGATGAAACCATCTCCGATGAGCCACTTGAGACTCAGGAAAGTCAACCTGGCACGGAGGACTCTGAAAACGAGGAGGAAAAACTGCCTGAAGGTGAAGACAAACATGAACAAAAAGAAGGGGAGGAAACCGCCACCACAGAAGATGATGATGAGGAAGGAAAAAGCTCAGATGAAATTCAAGATTCTCCTATTGGGGTTCGAGTTCTTCGAGGAGGAATTTGCAAACCTGTTCCACCAACACCCAAGCGAACATCTAATAGACTGAGAAAAGCTGTGATCATACAGGAAATCAGTGATGAGTTTGATGATGAAGAAGAGGAGGAAAAACTCACAAGCACTGATGAGAAGGCGAGCACAGAAGAAGATGAAGCTGTTGAACACAGTTCAGAAGAAGAAGAGGAAGAGCCTCCAGTGGTTGACAGGAGAGTGTTGCGGAGGAAAACCAAAGTGGTCCAGTCCACACCCACAAAAGCAAAAAGACGCAGTAAAAACATTTGAGTACTAGTTTCTAGTTTCATGGCACTCCACCACACTCCATTGTCTTTATAGAGAAAAATACCCTTATGTAATTTAGATGCGCTTGCACACTGCGGCCTGTACTAGTAAGTATTCTACATAACATATTTGGGAGGTTTTAACAGGTGGTGTTTACAGCATCTAGGTTTTGGTTTTGGTTTTAGTTTTATTACTAAAAGGCAGAAACTTAAAACAGGCAGTATTTAATGTGTGTTTTAAGCACAACCCCTTAATTTACCGTGCTGACTGCTCAAAATTATAACTGTGATTTTTAATCACTGTTTGCATTTGATTTGTTATTATTGAAGTTGACCTGATCTGCAGCTTAAACTGCTTTAAAAAAAAAAAAGTTGAGTTTCAAGACAATGTGAGCAACAAAATAACATTGTGAATCTTATATTAGACGTGCAGTGGATTAATCATTATTATTGTTTTTGATTTTATGATAAGTTCTTACAAATGTTATACTTTGAAAACCATTTTTGGGTTTCTTTATTCTGTTGAACTCGAAAGATTTTTTTTTGAAGAAAGCTGGAAACCAGAAACTATTGACATCCATAGTATTTGTTTTTCCTACAATGAATGGCAGTGGATCTGTTTCCAAAAATGCCCTCTGTGTTCAACAGAGGAATGAAACCCAAACAGGTTTACAACAAGTGAAGGGTTTGGGGTGAATTATCCCTTTAAGTAAACCCTTACACAAACTTGTGTTTTCTTAAAATGTGAATAGAATTAGACATATTAATACATAAATATATGCAAATACATACCTAAGGTAAGTGCAGGTTTAAATAAAGTTTACATGTAGCTTCCCGTTTAAACTGTTATATGGTTTGGTAGTATCCGAAAGAGCCGATGTGAGACGTGCTACATTTATGTCCTATTTTACATACCAATACTAGAATATACAATAACCTTGCGACTAGTATAAAATGAGTGACAAATCGTCACTATTGTTGAATTAAGTAATGTAAAAGCAAAATGCGTTTTGACATCGTTAGCATTCTGCTCGTAGGCCTGCTGAAGTATTCCGTAGACATATTTTCGTTTGCGTATCCTTCTTTTTGCCTAAAATGTATACCAACGATTTATTAAACGACCCGTGTATGTTATATTATTCATAATTTGTTTAAGCTGTGAAAGAAGCGCTCACACACTTTGTTTTAGAGCATTAATGTGGGTGACCGCGTGAGGGCGCACTTGGATGTGAAAAAAGCCATTTCGGGAGCGTGTTCACTTTCCTCCATATTGTTTGTCTCACTTGCAATTTTGTATCAGCTGAAAATATGGGAAGACACTATAAACACATTATATGAGAACACTATGAATCACCTTTTATGTGAATTCTTCCAGATTTCCTCTTGGCTTTTAGAGTTAAAGCCGTGTTTTTTTTTTGTTGAGAGGAAATCTTGAGTGCTTTAAACTTGTTTTAGTTTTTTGAGCAATATATTTTTCTGAAGTAGTTTTCTTAAACTGTGATTCTTTTTTCTCTCTCTCTTTTTCCTGTAGTAAATAAATATCTTTCTTGTAATATTACTGTTCTCAAACCATTTTTTCCCACTTGAATATGCATATTAATATGAGTAGTGTGAATATGCACATGTAGTATTTTGTACAGCTGTAGGGTGGGTTGAATATTAATGCCAATGATTTGCTAAGCAAGGTGTGTCATGAGTACATGTCGCCTCTTTTGTGTTTTATAACAAAAGCCACTCAGCTGCCTTCCACTGTATTTTTTTATGCTGTTTTAGATGAATATTTCTTAATTTCCACATTCCGCTTTTGGTTCATCGTTGACTCTATGCACACTAATTTTAAAAATAGATTTTGTAATTAAATATTTTGAGAAATAGAAACTCTACGATCCTTAAGTGTAATACCCATCTCATCTCGTAACTTCAGTTAAACTGTAAGCAATTAATGAAGTGTTTAAAAACTGAATAGAGGTGACAATATTCTTCTCTCAGGTATAAAAAAAAACATATTTATTGGAATTAACTAATTATGTTGTGGAACGTGAATAACCTTAAAACTAGAATGAACAATTAAAACAACAAAACAAAATAAACGGCAAGTATAATGCAATATACATAATGGATACGTTAAAGTTTTTGAATGGGATTTCCCCAAACAGGAAGTGCAACCAATATAACACAGTAGTCACACGGGGGAAAAAATGAATGCTGTTTATATCTTTCTGCATGTACACCTGACAAAAGTCTTGTCATTGATCCCAGTTGTAAGAGCAACAAATAATAACGACTTCAAGTTGATCCTTTGGAAAAGTAGCAAAAGGTACATTTTTCTGATCAATCATCTGTTGAACTGCATTCCAATCATCACAAATACTGCAGAAGACCTATTTGAACCTGCATGGACCCATAATTCTTACAGAAATAAGTCAAGTTTGGTGAAGGAAAAATCATGGTTTGGAGTTACATTCAGTATGGGGTGTGCTACAGATCTGCAGAGTGAATGGCAACATCAACAGCCTGAGGTGTCAAGACATGTGTGCTGCCTATTACATTACAAACCACAGGAGAGGGCAAGTTCTTCAGCAGGATAGCGCTCCTTCTCATACTTCAGCCTCCACATCAAAGTTGCTGACAGCAAAGAAGGCCAAGGTGCAACAGTATTGGCCAGCCCAGTCATCTGATATGAGCATTATTGAGCATGTCTGGATAAAGATGGAGGAGGCATTGAAGATGAATCCAAATAATCTTGATGAACTCTGGAAGTCCTGCAAGAACGCTTTCTTTGCCATTCCAGATGAATTAATTAATTAAGTTATTTGAGTCTTTTCAGAGATGTATGGATCCAAGCACATGGAAGTTATATACACAATATTAATTATTTTTCCACTGCACCATGACTTTATATACTATATAAAAGTATAGATATTTTCCTTAAGCAAAGTCAGACTTTACTGTCCTAACTAAAAATCAAGGCATGATCATATTTTATTTTGGTAAAATAAGCGTAATCTAGACGCTTTTGCCTTTCATATAAGCCACTTTTGATACTAAATGATCAACTAGAAGTTAGGTTATTACAGTTTTTCTTGTTTGCTTTGACCTGGTCAAATAAACTAGGTTCCACTTCATTTTCATTATCACTATCCCAGCAGAGCAGAAGACAGGTCTTGCAAATGTGTAAACCCTTTCTCATTGAGTTGACACATTTTCCCGACCATTTTTCAAAACAGTTAACACAGATGTCATTTAAGCAGTCAAAACTCCATTATTTTAGCTATGGTAACCAAACAGATACCATCAATTCCTAACAATTAGAAACTACCAAGATCAGTATGAATTCACTGAAGCACCGGTTGGACACTCCTTCACACAAATCTTCAATTAGCAATCAGACTGCAAACATTAAAAACGGTGGAAGGTCTGTGACAGCATGGATGGAGGAGGTCAATAATGGCTATGTCCTATACTCCCAATAGATTTGACTATTTTGATTTACATGTGTTTTCTCTAATATTTACAGAATTTATTAATTTTGTGTTTTTTTTTTAATTTTTTTACAGTATTTCAGTTTTCACTCACAATTCGAAAAATGTCGTCAATTCAATATAAATTTAATCAAAGCATTTCTTATTCTGGATCCAATTCTTAGCAAAAAGGCAGATTTGACAGCCTAAATAGAAAGACAACAAATGGCATTGGCAATAGGCTACAATGGCAAGCAATGATACACTGACTCACACTGAGTTCTGTTTTTGTTGTCCATTGTGTTATGATTAATTAAAAGAGCTCATATACTTGTTTGCAAGTTGTGTTGTTTGAAGGTAACACTAGCTTTTGTTGAATATTTTAAATGTTTTGACTCAATATGTGCATTTTGCAAGCAAAATGTGTCATTTTGACCATGAGTGCCTCTGTTTAGGCCTGTGTGTTAACCGTTTTGAAACTGTGGAGTTTCAGTTGACGGCTGCATCAAAGCAATCAAGAAAAACTGTATTTGTTGTTCCTAAGATTGGATAGACGGCAAGACTTTTGTCAGGTAGTGTGTTTGTGTGAGGCAGCCTTTGTATTCAGTATATGTGTGTTCGTGGAGAGTGTGTGCCTGGCAGTCTGTATGCGTAAGTTTGCGCTTGTGTGTATAAGTGTGTGTTTGAGCCTATCTTTATGCATGTGTTTGTGTCTCTGGTGATTGTGTGCGTGTTTGTGTCTGTGTTGTGTGTGTGTGTTTTCTGCATGTGTTTTGAATGTGTGTGATTTGTTCATGGATTTGTGCCTGTGGTGTGTGTGGGAGTTTGTGTTTGTGGTGTGTGTTTGATTTTATGGTCTGTGGTGTGTGTGTATATGTGAGTTTGTGTCTGCCTGTCTGTGTTTGTCTATGTGTGTGAGTGTGCTGTTGTTTGTGTCTGTGATATGTGTGTTTGTAGTATGTGTTTGCATTTGTGTGTGTGTGTGTGTGTGTGTATATATGTGTGAGTTTGTGTCACCTACATGTGTATATATGTGAGTGTGTGATGTTGTTTGTTGCTGAAGTGTGTGTGTTTGTGGTATGTGTATGCATTTGTGTGTGTTATTGATGTGTGTGTATGTGGTGTGTGTGTATATGAAATTATGTCTGAGGTGTGTCTGTCTGGTGTGCATGTGTTTGTGGTGTGTGTTTTTGTCTGTGGTGACTATGTGTGAGATTGTGTCTGTATGTATCTACCTGTGTATATATGTGTGTGCGCTGTCATTTGTGTCTGTTTGTGATGTTTGTACGCATTTGTGTGTGTTATTGATGTGTGTGTGTATGCGTTCATGTTTATTTCTTGAGTGCGTGTGCAGTTTTGTCTGTGGTGTGGTGTGTTTTTTTGTATGTGGTGTGTGTGTTTGTCTGGTTTGCATGCATTTGTGTCTATGGTGTGTGTTTGTGTTTTTGCCTGAAGTGTGTGTGCATGTGTGTTTGTGTCTATGTGCACATTTGTGTCTGTGCTGGGTGTGTGTATTTGTGGTGTGTGTATATATACATGCGTGTGTGTGTGTGTTTTATGGTCGTGGCTGATTAAGCTTGGCGCTGTCAGGAGTGGGTTTGTGTGTGTAATTAATGATGTGTCTCCTGCTCTCTCTCATGGTAAAGGCTAATAGGATTTCCCAGCCTCAGGCTAGAGCGAGGAGAGTCAGTGGCCACATGAGGAACTGTAGAGGAGAGGAGATTTGGGAGGTGATAGCAGAGGTGCAGCGCTGGGGCTTTGAGCAGGTGGAGTTCAGAGGTCGCACAGGATTCTGGATGGCCGTGCTGAGCTTCAGAGGAGAATCTGGCCTGTTGTGGGAATAAGCGAACATGTTAAAGCTCTAAAACCCCTGGAGAAAGAGACTGGTTTAAAAAAGTGCATACAGACAAATGTTATTTGTAATTTAGCATTTGATAAATCTAGTTTTGAGTTATTCTAGATTTAAAATATTTAATTAATAATGTAACTGTAAAGTGTTTTAATGTGCTACATAATCTAAATTAATATTTTTATTCATTTCTCAGTGAATATAGGTAATGTATTTTGGTGCATTTAAACAAAACAGATTTATCAAACAGATACATTTATTAAAATAATATTTTAGTCACCAAACATACTTGGAAATTGAAAGAAAATACAATTAAATTTAAGCAAAATATTGCAAAAACAAAATTGCAAACTACAAAATTTCATCAAATTTTTTCTTTTTTTTTTGCTTGATTTTTCCTCTTTTTTTAAATTTGTATTTAATATTTGTCTATGACATAATTTTGGTCTACTGTTTTTTTTTTTTACCGTTATCGCAAGTTATTTTGTTAAATAAGCTCCAGATTTGGCTTCAAGACTGAATAATGTTTATGAACAAATATAATATTGTATATCCTCCTATTAAAAATATGAATTTAAAAGATAGATTTGTGAGGGGTGTACTTGATGCTGAGTATTTACATGTTTATATGTAATATTAAAAATTTACATATAATTAATTAAAAAGCTAAAGTTTATTTGAAACCAGACATTAAAATGGCTACATTGCTACATTATTTTGTTTTGTTTTAGTTGAGTATTCTACCAACATATATACATTTAGTTAATTGTATATATTTTTTAAATGTTGTAATTTAATCAGATAATTACAATTATGTAAAAACTAATATATTTTCCAACATTTATAAATATTTTGAAATTTGCAATCCAGTTATTTTCTAAGCTTATTTGATTAATGAGAGTAGTTAATTCATTATATTTTGTTTTTTAGGAAAGTTTGCTGTTGATATTGTTTGTAAATGAACTTGTCATTTCATCCATTTGATATCAATCTTAAATGTGACATATGCTTAAAAATAAGTCATTGCAAAGGTATTTTATGTTAAATTTTTTAGATTAGCTTAAAGTATCTAAATGGTTTGAGAAGTAAGAAGGGTGACATGGTGGCTCAGTGGTTAGCACTGTTGCCTCACTGCAAGAAGGTTGCTGGTTTGAGTCCCAGCTGTGTCAGTTGGCATTTCTGTGTGGAGTTTGCATGTTCTCTCTGTGTTGGTGTGGGTTTCCTCCGGGGGCTCCCGGTTTTCCCCACAAGTCCAAAGACATGTACTATAGGTGAATTGAATAAACTAAATTGACCGAGAGTGAGTGAGTGTGTATGGATGTTTCCCAGTACTGGGTTGCAGCTGGACGGGCATCCTCTGTGTAAAACATATGCTGGATATGATAAGCTGAAGGAAAATGAACGAATGGTTTGAGAAATAGAAATATAATTTATTATAATCAAATTATTTATTTATTTTGTAATTACAATTTTTTTTTTAATCGGAAGTATAACATTGTAAACAAATAGGCTACAGCTTAAGTAGGGTAACACTGTAACCTTACAGCAAGTAGGTCGCTGGCTGGGCCAGTTGGCATTTCATTGGAGTTTGCATGTTCTCCCTGTTCCCGTGGGTTTTCCTCAGGTGCTCCGGTTTCCTACCACAAGTCCATAGTCATGCGCTATAGGTGAATTGGATAAGCTAAATTGTATGTGGATGTCCTGGCCCCCTGGTTGGGGGGAGCGTTGCGCTAACGACCCACCTCTTAAAAATAGATGTTACGAAACTTCAACTTCGATATGTCCTTGAAGTAGGCTAATAAGTAAAGTTATGAGGCGGCACAGGGGTAAGTGGTTATTTGCCTAACAGACTTCATGTGATTTTCCCCCATACATGGCTACTCCACGCGTGGGTTTTCCCTAAACTAAATTGGACGAGCGTGACTGTTTCCCAGCACTGAGGATTGTAAATGGTTCATTCAACTGTGGAGACCCCTTGATAAAGCCGGAAATGGGCCGAAGGAAAGTGAGTTATATACACTCAGAAAAGAAAACATAACTATCGATTTACACTGAATAGAAAACTTAACAGTATCACTAAAATAGGTAAAGAAAACGCACAAACAGCCTACTTGACTGACACATTTTCTTAATGCAAAAAACTTCTAATTGTTCATTTTCCTCAAGTTTGCTCAAATAAAACTGTGCATGATTATGCTCGAACGTGTGACCTTCGTGAAGTCTTAAATCAAAACGAAAACGTGCAATCTTTAAAGAGAACAGAAAAGGTGACGAGCAAGTTAATGAAACCTCCGAGGAGGAAGAGAGGGAGAGAGAGAGACTGCAGTGAAAGAGTCTTTCTCGGGGGTTCCTGGGGCTGATTGTGTGCCGGGTGGAGGGTTGCATTGTGGGATGGCATGGGAGGGAGAGCGAGGTGTGAGAGAACGAGCAGGTGATTTATAACAACAACAGAAGGCTTCTCTCCCCTCCACCACCTCCTCTTTCCTCTCACTGAAGCAAAACAAGGAAATCCATTACAAAAAGCCTTGTGTGATAATGGACTCTGCTCTGTGTTATGCGCGCGCGCGCGCGTGTGTGTGTGTGTGTGTGTGTGTGTGTGTGTGTGTGTGTTTGGAAGACGACTGATATATCTGGGTTATAAAACTGTAAAGATTTTTTTCTAAGATATACAGTGTGTATACTCTATATGTTTGTGAAGCTCTTGGTTAAAACATGTATGTGTACTGGTTAAGTTCAAGTTCTGGTTAAGTTAAGTTCTGGTTAAGGGATCATGGCATTATTTATTTATTTATTTGTTTGTTTGTTTGTTTGTTTGTTTGTTTGTTTGTTTGTTTGTTTGTTTGTTTGGTTATGTCTTTCTGCTCACCAAGGCTGCATTTATTTGATCTGTATTTAACAACTGTAATATGATAATATGATGATATCTATAATATAATGAAAATGTATTTATTATTTGGAATATTGAATAACGTTAAAAAGGTATACATCTTATATCATATATAAATAATACTTAATTCTATACACTAAATTATTAAACTTTAAATTTACAGTAAATTACTGGCTAATAATTGCATTACTTTCACAGTAAGGTACTATATGTAAATTCACAGTAAATTACAGTAAGTACTTTATGAGAACATAATTCTGTAGATATTTCTAAATATCGAGAAAAAAAAGCGCCTGGACTAGCAGAAACGTTAATGTGTATTCATTTCTATGTTGAATAAAATAGTAATAGTGTTTGAATTCCTATAACTAAGGTCCAATAGATATAGCTATTTTTACAGTAATTGGCTGTAATCATTATGCCTGCTTTAGTTTCACAATAAAATTCTGAATACGTAAAATTTAACAGTTAAATCCAGTAAAGTGACACTTAAAGTACAGTAATGTTAAGAAGTTCTGGGAATTTATTACATTTTCATTTATCATACATTTCTGTGATTGAAGGCTGGTTTTACTCCATCTTCAGTTACACGCTCCTTCAAAAATCATTCTAGTATTATGATTTGCTGTTATAATTAATTGTTGGTTTTTAATCATTAATAAGGATTTTTATGATTATTGATGCTAACATTTTTTCCTGCTCTTAAGCCCATCTTGAACAATTTAATGTGTCTTTGAGGAATAAAAGTAAATTCATATGTACATTTGATTTTGCTTTGTAACACTGAAAATTCAGCTTTAAACCACAAAATTAAATTACTTTGTAAACCACATCCAATAAGTACCGTAATAAGTAACTCTTATTTTAAAATGTAAAAATATTTAGCAAATTTACTATAATTTTAATCAAATAATTGTTTAATTATGTAATTTTCCGAATTAGCTTCTTTAAAATATATATATATATATATTTATACACACACACACACACACACGCACACACACACACACATACATATATATATATAAATATATATAAATAAATATATATATATATATATATATATACACACACACACACACACACACACACATACATATATATATATAAATATATATATATATATATATATATATATATATATATATATATATATATATATATATATATATATATATATATATATAAACACACACACACACACACACACACAATTATACACACACAATTATAGGGGGGACTAATAATTCTGACTTCAGCTGTGTGTGTGTGTGTGTGTATGTATTTATATACTTCAGCTATATAAATATATATATATACACACACACACACAGTTGAAGTTATAAGCCTGTATATATACAGTTTAATAACAATAATAATAATAATAATAATAAAAATAACTGAGCAGCAAATTTCTGAAGGATCATTCGACTCTGAAGACGGGCTTTATAGAATTGAAAATTCAGCTTCAAACCACAGAAATAAACTACATTTTAAACCACATTCATTAAGAAAACTGGTAATTTAAATTGTAAAAAATATTTCACAAATTTACTATATTTT
This sequence comes from Danio rerio, assembly GCF_052040795.2. Lineage (NCBI taxonomy): Eukaryota > Metazoa > Chordata > Actinopteri > Cypriniformes > Danionidae > Danio > Danio rerio. The sequence continues at coordinate 17,163,411 of NC_141041.1, forward strand.
TGATCAAATAATTGTTGAACCTCCAATATAACCTTTACTGAACTTTGACTAGTTGTGTATGTGTATATTTTTCAGTCCCCAAGCTCCTGCTCGTCTCCGTCTCCTTCGTGAGATAAAGACCTCTATTCTGCCTCGACTACCGAGAGCCGGTGCTGGCAGACTCCAGGGAGCAAACATAGACAAGGAGGAGAAGTAAATAATAGAGGGATATGGCAGTCAGTAATGCTATGGTGGCACTGAAGACCACGTTCTCCACGGCAGGAGGGTCTGCATGCGGGATCCAGCCCAGCTCGGAGTCTCCCTCTGGGGGAGGAGACGGGGTGGAAGAGCCCCGTTCCTGCTCCTCTCACATTACCCCTTATGTTAAAACCAGTCAGGGGGAAAATTGGGGCCTGCGTGGTCCTCCACAGGCCCACCTGAGCCCACCGAGACAAGGAGGGGGAACTGCAAGTCTCTAAATGCATGAGTAATAAGAGTCGTAACCTTGAAAACATGTTGGGCATGAAAGCAGATCCATGTGAAGTTCACAATGCAAAGGCACATTTAAGAGAGAATATATGAGAACTTTCCTTTAGAAACTATAATTGTGGTTATTCATATTAGAAAGCATATTGTATTCTCATGTAGGAAGTAACAAAAACAAAGTATGCTAACAATGTTTGTTGGAGATTTGTTGATAAATGTTACTCTAGATGTGTCAAACTTTCCAAAATTGTTATCGTTTTGCCGAACTCTTTTATGCCCAACAAGTAGACTGCAATACACAAAGGACAATTTTAAAAACCCCCAAAAGCCCAAAAACTCAATAGCAATTTGTTTATTTATTATTCTATTGTTAGTATGCATATTTCGTTTTGTTTGATGGCTTGATTTATTTAGTACATTTTTGTTTGGTAGGCTATCTAGGCTCTATTTTTTTATGTTTTGTTCATTGACTCCTTTGGTTTTATGGTTTGTTTTTTTGTGTTTATATTTTGTGTCTTTTTGTTTTGATTAGCTGTTTAGTGGGTTCTAAAATTATGTTTTGTATTGTGAATCATTTGATGATTAAAAATAATGTGTACATATGTTTTTGTTTAGTGACTTTTTTGGTTTATTTCTTTGTTTTTGTTTTGTGTTTTTTATTGGTGATTTGTTTGGTGGGTTTTACTAGAAAGATTTTGACTAGAAACTGGCATGATTAAACCTGGCTCTTTAGAACTTGCTTTGCCTTGGTTTAGTGACTCATTTGATAATTTTAATTTTAATTTTTTGCATGTTTTGGTCACTTTGATGTGACTTTTTGGTGAGAAGTTTTGTATTGTGCAGGGCATTGAGAAAGTATTTTGCTGTTTTTTTTTTTTTTTTTTTGATTGTTTGGTAACTTTTCTTTGTTGTTTTTGTTTTGTTGGTGTGACATCTTTGGACATTTAATTTGGGTTCTATGATTAATGACTTGTTTGTTGGGCTGTAAGATTGTTTATGTTTTGCATCTTTTGAAATTTGGTTTTGTTTGAGTTCTAAGATTTGTTTGATAGGCTGTAATATTGTTCATGTTTTGCTTAGTGATCACTTTATGGATTTGTTTTGTTTGGTAAATTTTTTGGTGATTAAATTAGTTTTTTATGTTGATCAAAGATTGTTTTATTTTTTGGTGTTTTTGATTTTCTGATGTTTTTTAGTTTGTTTGATTGCGTATGTTTATTTTGTTTTGTGCCTTATTTGGCAATTTGTTTTGTTTGGTGGTTTGTTTTGTTTTAAAACTTTAGGAATTTGTTTTGTTTGGTGGTTTGTTTTGTTTTAAAACTTTAGCAATTTGTTTTGTTTGGTTGTTTGTTTTGTTTTAAAACTTTAGCAATTTGTTTTGTTCGGTGGTTTGTTTTGTTTTAAAACTTTGGTGATTTGTTTTGTTTGGTGTTTTTTTTTTGTTGATCTAAGATTGCTTTATTTTTTGGTGTTTTTTTCTGATGTTTTTTTCATGTTTAATTTGTTTAAAACTTCTCAGATTTATTTTATATGAGCAGTTTAAAATTATTAAAAAGCCCAGTTTCAATGGTCACTGATTAAATATTCATTCATTTATTTTCTTGTCGGCTTAGTCCCTTTATTAATCCGGGGTCACCACAGCGGAATGAACTGCCAACTTATCCAGCAAGTTTTTACGCAGCGGATGCCCTTCCAGCCGCATCCCATCTCTGGGAAACATCCACACACACATTCACACACACACACACACACACACACACACACACACACACACACACACACACACACACACACACACACACACACACTCATACACTATGGACAGTTATCCTACCCAGTTCACCTGTGCCGCATGTCTTTGGACTCTGGGGGAAACCGGAGCACTCGGAGGAAACCCACGCGAATGCAGGGAGAACATGCAAACTCCACACAGAAACGCCAACTGAGCCTAGGGAGTGGCACAAACCAGCAACCCCGTGACCTTTATGCTGTGAGGCGACAGCACTACCTACTGCGCCACTGCTTCGCCCCTGATTAAATATTTAGTTTAATAATAACAATGAAATAATTACATATTTTACAGCTTATACTAAGACTGTTTTCTAAAACTATATATGTTATTGTGATTAATGTTATGTTTCTCCAGGTAACAACACCATTTAACTTTAAAAGAAAAAAATCTTTAAAAATTACAAGCCATTTTATACACCCCTTTTGGTACACTTCAAGCCCACACCGTATTGCAAGTTTCCACATTTCTCTCCAGTATCAAATCTAGTTCATTAAAAGCATACAATATTATTATGCTCCCTATTTCTAGGTGACATTTGTCTAGACAACTGTTTTTCTTCACTAGCCCATCAGATGGCGCCTGCTTTCAGTCTGGAGGCTCTTCGGCCTGCAGTGGTAAGTCACAGATGTTGCCTGTCCCGTCCTTTTGTTTTCCCCCCATTGAGTAGAGAGACCTCAGCTGTTAAAGGAGATTCTTCATTATGGCCTCAATGTTCTTTAGAAAATCATTTCCATTAAAACATTTTTTTTCAAAGGAAGGTACTAAAGCGAAGGTTAAATGAAGTTGAACAACGCACAGGCTTGTCAGGCGTTTCCGCGAGCTTCTCAATGACAGACCACAGGCCTCCATCCTGAAGACTGCAGCTGACTCCAGTTGAGGCGGTGGATAGGGAGCACTTTCAGAAGGCAGATGTCTCCATATGTTGCAGGTTCACATGTTTGTTTGTTTGTATTAATGTGAAGACCGTTAGAAATAAATAGAGAATGATAGAATGCATAAAATACATCCGATGTTTACTGATTTTGTCGTTGCAATTGTGGGACGTCACAAACAATAATGACGATTTCATTGAACTGAGTTAACAAAATTATTATTAATATTAATTGATTAAACAATTAGTCTTACCATAAAAACTACTTATTGTAAACAAAAGTATTCATATGTAGTCAGTACTTTATAGTTGGCATTTTGTTGTCACAGGATGTTACAAACATTTGTATCCCTGCTGAAAAATCCAGTTTAAACCAACCTAAGCTGGTTGGCTGGTTTTAGCTGGTTGACCAGCCTGGTTTTAGTGGGGTTTTGGCCATTTCCAGGCTGGTTTCCAGCTATTTCCAGCCTTACCTGGTCAACCAGCTTGACCAGCCTGGTTTAAACTGGACATATTGGCTGGGCTCCCAGCCTAACTAGGCTGGTCAAGCTGGTTTAAGCTGGTCATCTCCCAGCCTGACCAGCTAAGACCAGGCTGGAAACCAGCCTGGAAATGGTCAAAACCCCTCTAAAACCAGCCTGGTTGACCTGCTAAAACCAGCCAACCAGCCTAAGCTGGTTTAAGCTGTTTTTTCAGTAGGGATATTATTGTTATTACATACAAACTTATTAGAAATATGTATTAATTATTGACTGGCTTGTTGGTTATTGGATTTCGAAAAGTCATGAATTGCAAGCTCTTGGGTCTATTTGATACTCTTTCCCCCTTATTGATTATTGAGCAACCGCAGTTTTGTTACAAATTCCATGGTAACTTTATGGTTAGTTTAGGAAAATGGGTAAACTGTGGTAAGTACAAAAACAAAACAAAAGTTGACAACTTATAATTGTAAGGCAACTTGCTGCAGAGCTTTTTTTTATTGACTCAACTTTACTTAAGTCAAGTGCAGTCTTTGAGTTAAATATTGAGTCAACTCAAAAAAGCTGTGTAGCAAGTTGTCTTACAGTTTTAAGTTGAGTCAATGATGTTTGCTGGTACTTCCTCCGTAGTCGGTTGGGGGGGGATACTCAGTGGCGTAGCGGACGGGCCCGCAGGGCACGCACCGCGGGGGGGCCCCGCGTGATTAGGGGGCCCCACGTCGTCGCGATTTTTAATAATTGAAAATCCAGGAACCGCAATAATCAAACTCTTGGGAACAACTGTGGTCGGAACCAAAGTTTACAGGTCTGTGTTCTCTGAACTCCGCTCAGGCGGTGGACTACTTCATTCTGATTGCTTGCCGCCGAACCGCGTCATAGCCAATGAAGACGCGCCGCTGTTTCTCGCCGCCGGTTCTCGTTAAAAAATGAATGACTTCTGGCTACTTTGACGCTCTCGCCACTTTCGGTTTGTGATCGCTCCTCAGTTTGTGAAGGATTCCCCGCGTTGTCACGCCACTCCGCCTCCTTTCCCCGCTCCTCAATTTGTGACATAAATATATACACTAGATATCGCATAGGGACCCTGAGCATGCGTCTATAGCGCCGCCACATTGGTACAGTGCTCCCAGGACAAATGTCATTCAACCGCACTAGTCAACACAGTGTTATTACGTGAAGATGCTGGACTTAAGCGCTGTCTACGAGTGTAGTAACGAGCAAACAAAGAAAACAAAGCACAAAGGCAGAACATTTCATAGGATTAAGTTTTTACGTTTTTGTATGTTTTGAAATTTGTGCTTAACAGGTAACGTTATTGATAATAATATCTATAGTCACTTACTGCATTCACCATAAGGCAAAGTAGCACTAACTCGCACTAAACACTCGGTTTATGCTAGGTTTGTTGAATAAATCAGCAAACAATGCAAAAGAAATATGACAAAGAGATACTGTGGTGCCAGAAACTTGTATTATTGTCGGCTAGTGAACGAGTCGTTCATAACGGAGATTCATTCACAAACGAATCGCTCCCTCCGTCAGTATGAGAAGTGAAAGCAGGAGAGGAGGTGTGTTTCAGGACATGATTGGATCAAATTTAACAGGGAGGGTGAATAGTACATTTCTGTACACACAAACACAAGCTTTTTGTCAGGAATGCCCGTGCGATAAGTGATCCATCAATGTAGAAAAGTGATGTCAAATAAAAATTTTCATCATTAAAAAAAATGCATACTAACATCCAGGAAAACTCCCGATCATAGACATATGTGTATTTGTGTATATCTATGTGTATATTCCACCACCACCCCCCCCCCCCCCCTCAACTGGGGGCCCCGTCGGTGATCCCTGCAGGGGGGCCTCCGCATTTTGCGCTACGCCACTGGGGATACTATAGACCATTTTGGGGGATGTAAACAAAAACAATGGTTCCAAATGAATTTTCTGTTTCACATTTTTAATTTCTATAGCTCCCGAGAATCCAGAAAGAGCCACATATCAATGAATAATGTTATGATAGCTGTTTTAACATGAAGTTATGATTGAATTACTTCTTGTCACAGTTACGAAATAGTTTGATAACAAGCAGGTTCATGGGCCATGGGACCACATTGAAATTCCTTTTGTGGAAAACAGATGAAACTCAAACAGGTTTTAAACAAGTGAAGATTGAGTAAATGATGGCAGAATTGTCATCTTTGTATAAACTATCCCTTTAAGGCTACACAGCAGTGTGGTTGTAATATTTGATTCGTTGAACCTCCAAGCCAATTCTGTCTCAGATATTTAATTAGACCAAAACATGTTATGACAACCAAAGATTCATCAGAACGCAGGTATGCTGGGTGTTCATTGAAATGTTTAATGAACCAATTCGTCAGTTAATGAATGAACCAAATATGTTACAAATGGACCTGTTGTAAGACAGAAAAGAAAACATTTGAACCAACCGAGCCTCTGTGTCTTGGAAAAGAAAGAAACTGAAGCCAACAGACGGATGAAAATGGATTTGCCTTTAAGTACTAGCTCACTTCTGACCATCAGATGTGGTTGCTAATGAGTAAGTCAAAGCAGTAGAAAAATCCCTCAGACAAACATCTTGATTGTGATGTAATCGTAATAAACCTTTGCGAACGCACTCAAACCAGGGTGACCACTGACAATACACATCCTTTGATAGCAGAACCTAAACTGCAAGAGAGAGCACATGATGTCAGTCCATCTCTCAGGTTTATGGTCCAAATGTTGGTGTGTTCTGGTCCATGAACAGCCAATAAGCCCTCCCTTGGTAGACCACTAAGGTAGACTGGTTAGGTTGGAATCCCCTCTGTGTCCATAGAGTCTTATTGTCTCTGTCCTACCAAACAGTGTTCTCCCCCATCTCTTGACCAGGATGGGACATTGGGCCGCTGTAACTGGTATTGTTGGCCAGGGGGAAGGGTGGACTCCCTGTGAATCCACCTTCCCCCTGTGGATTGGAATGGAGAGGTCCAGTCATGCCTGGTTCGGGACTAGGGGTGTCTGCATGGGATATCATGTCCGTGAACCTTTGGTCATCTGAGGGGTGGTGAGCAGAGACCGGGCCACCCTCCAGGGCTCCTGAACCCGAGCTGAGAAGATAAGGGGATTCAGCTGGAGAGTGTGCCTGTGAGGAAGGGGGTCCGTGAGGGAAGAAATCATAGTTGACCACTGGGCCGTAATAGTCACCTTGGTATTCTGCGGGGAGAAAATCAGAGTTCAATCAGGAGTATTCAAGACAAAGATTGTGTTTTTAAGTTGACATTTAATTAATTCTAAAGAAGCAACACTTTTATTTGATGCCTAATTTCATCTGGAGAGGACCAAAAGATTTATTATGAGCGTGTAAAAGTACTTTAATGAATGAAAATGGTCTTATGAAAGAGGATGTAAATAAAGGTGGAAATCTGAGGAGAGCTTGTTCATTTTTACTGACGTATTCATATTCGATCTCCGTCATACCTTTGCGAATGGCCTATATAATTAGTGCTACAGAAAGTCATTAACATTCCTCCCCAATTCCATTATTTTTTTCCTGCAGTTGTGATACTTTAATGTGCTAATCAATCATCAAAAGACATATTACCGTAAAGAAACGCCACTTGCTCGCTGAGTGATAGATAGTCGAATCATCAATGGCAGACCTCCAGAGATCAGTATGTATATCCATATTTCCATTTACGGAAAGCTTTTTGCTTTAGAAATGTGCACTCCATGTAGGGATTTAAATGCATTTTTAAAATTAATTATAGAATAGTCTGTATTTACACTTTTGGTTTCGCTGTCTGCTATTCCTGCACGACAATTGACTGCTGGTAACCTGTTATGCCTGCTTGTGCAAATGTTGTTTCGCATTTATTTAGCATCCCTAATTTCAAGTTTGGTAAACTCTGCTCAGGGAGGTCAAATCGTGTGAAGACGTGTGGCTAGTAGAAGATTGATACATCACATCATGACCATTGCTGAATGAATAGTATGCAAATTTGACAACGGAGTAGATTTGATGTAAATGTAAGATGTCTTTTTTTTTTTTTTAATGATTTGAATTAGAAGTTAGTCGGTCAAAAAGAAGACACAGTTAAGCGATATCATTTTTTTAAAGTCTAGTCATTATCCTGATTTAATTTTTTGCATAAAAATGATTTGTTGATTTTACTTTAAAAGATTGAGTAAAGTTGTTGCGTGTAAAGCAATCTGTTGACTTTACTAAAAAAATTAAGTAAAACTGTTGCTTTTAAAGCGATTAGTTGACTTTAAAAAAATTGAGCAAGACTGTTTCTTTTAAAGCAATTAGTTGACTGTATTTAAATAAATTTGTAAAAGTGTTGCTTTTAAAGTGATTAGTTGACTTTACTTTAAAAAAAAAGAATAAAACTGTTGCTTTTTAAAGAGATTAGTTGACCTTAATTAAAAAATTGAGTAAAACTGTCGCTTTTAAAGCTATTAGTTAATCTTACTTTAAAAAAAAAAACTGAGTAAAACTTGCTTTTACAGTTATTAGTTGACCTTACTTTATTTTTTTGTAAAACTGTTGGTTTTAAAGTGATTAGTTGACCTTGCTTTAAAAAATGTAGTAAAACTGTTGCTTTTTAAAGCATTTAGTTGACTGTACTTAAAAATTTAGTAAAACTGTTGATTTTAAAGTTATTAGTTGACCTTACTTAAAATATTATTTGAGTAAAACTGTTGCTTTTTTTGATAACCTAAAAAGCTTTAAAAAAGGAGTAAAAAACACATTGCCTTAAAAATATCAAGTAAATGATCTGAGTGCGTAATTATAAAAATAAAGTTTAGTTTAACAGTTCCAAGTTTTTACTCATATTTTTTAAGTAGAGTCAGTTAGTCACTTATAAAAATAAAATAAAATGAGAATCTTTCACTCTATCTTAAGGTTAAACTTTGCGATGACCCAATATATCACATGTTCTGAAACCGTGGTCCTCATCAACTAGAATCCAAACTTGACATTGCTAATCCTGCAATGAGACTATTGCATGTTCACACATTGTGATATCGATTCTGAAATGATAAATTGTCCAGCACTACTTGCTAAGATTAGTTATTATGTGAGATATTTGGTGTGTTAAAAAAAAAAATGAATGGAAGTGACCATGTTGGATCTCCACACAACAGCTATACAGTAGGGCATATGCCGAGCTAGTGCTGTTCCCATGCTGATACACTTCCGGTGACCTGTTATTGTGAACTTTTTCTCATTTTATATGGTTACTTATACATCATCGATGTTGTAATGTCATTAAAATACATTCAGTTAAATAAACTTTAGCATTTATTTAGTTGCTCAAGCTTAAAACGAGACAAAAAGCCGTTTACTTGCATGCGCCCGTCAGAATCGGCAGGCTAACGCAGAAGCTCCATTGAACATACTGGCATAAAATAAATACTCATATAATAAAGATATGGCGGGGGAAATTTAATTAAATGCAGTGCTTCTTGTACAATCTGAGACCCACTTTAAATCGGATATCACTCAGCTGGTGGAGATCGCGGATTTTTAAAGAAAACAGACCTTAAACGCACCGGATTTTGCATTGGCATTCAATTTGCCGGAAGCGCTTAACCCAGGTAATGGCAAATTAAAAGTCCTATTAGCATGCTTCGGCATATACCCCATTCAAATTTCTCTGGACTTGTGATAGAGATGCAATGTCTAACACTCCAGTGACCTCTAATGTGTTTTAATTCTCACAGCTCTGCAATAAAGAGATGATCCAACCTTCTGAAGCATCCTTTTTACTGCAAGAGAAACTGCTTTGTGCCTTCAAGGTAAGGGAAAAGCCCTGAAGATTCAGCATATGTGTTTGAAGGACTAAACCCATTACTGTTTATTAGTGTGTTGTGAAAACATGCTTTGTGTTTATGTACCTCCGTAGTAGCTGTATCCTCCAGGGCCCATTATGTCGGGGTCCTCTAGTCTTCCTCCGAGAGGCCTCATTCTTCGTGGTCCCCTGAAGAAAGCATGTCGTCGAGCACCGAGAGCACTGAGCTGCTTCATTCTACGTTCTTTAGACCGCCGGTTTTGAAACCACACCTATAAGGCAAAGCCACAATTATACACTGTTTAACCGCCATACTGAGGTATGTGAGTATTTGTACTCTTCATGTTTACATTTAGAAGGGGGATTACATTGCACAATCAGTTTTCTGCTGATTTCTTGGTAATTAATTACACTATGTACAATAGTTAAACATAATCTAGAGTTGATGTTAAAGCAGAGGTTTTCAATATGTTAGATTTCACAGACCCTCATGTAAGATCACCCCAGCACAAAGGCACAACAATTTTCAAAGGCATTTACATTGTTGACTATCGAAAAAATATATAGGTTTAAAGGGCTAATAATTTTGACCTTAAAATGTTTTTAAAAAAATTTTAAACTGCTTTTATTCTAGCCAAAATAAAACAAATAAGACTTTCTCCAGAAGAAAAAGTATTATCAGACATACTGTGAAAATTTTCTTGCTCTATTAAACATCATTGGGGAAATATTTGAGAAAAAAATGCAAAGGGGCCCTAATAATTCTGACTTCAACTATATATATATATATATATATATATATATATATATATATATATATATATATATATATATATATACACACACATACAGTTGAAGTCAAAATTATTAGCCCCCCTAAATTATTTGACTGCTTGTTTATTTTTTCCCCAATATCTGTTTAAAAGAGAGAAGATTTCTAAACAATAATTTTAATAACTCATTTCTAATAACTGATTTATTTTATCTTTTCCATGATGGCTGTAAATAATTTTTGACTAGATATTTTTCAAGACACTTCTATACAGCCTAAAGTGACATTTAAAGGCTTAACTTGGTTAATTAAGGTTACTAGGCAGGTTAGGGGAATTAGGCAAGCTATTGTATAACAGTGGTTTGTTCTGTAGAATATCGAGAAAAAATATAGCTTAAAGGGGCTAATAATTTTGTCCCTAAAATGGTTCATAAAATATTCTAAACTGCTTTTATTTTAGCCGAAATAAAACAAATAAGACTTTCTTGAGAAGAAAAAATATTATCAGACATACTGTGAAAATGTCCTTGCTCTGTTAAACGTCATTTGGAAAATAAAATAAAAAAAAAATCGAAGAGGGCTAATTATTCTGACTTCAAATGTATATGTATATAATGTTAATTAATTGATCAAAGTATGCAACACGCATACATTGAAACCAACCCAAAATCTATCTAGCATACAGCATGCCAGAAAAATTATTATTAAATGTTTATTAATATTTATTAATATTAATCAAGTTAAATATTAATAATAATCTAATTCAATTATATTCAATTAAATTTAATAAGATTTTTTTCTTTTTTAATCAAGCTTTTTTATTTTAATAATATTTTGGATCATTTATTTAATTCTTGTTTATTATTTTTTAATTGAATTTATTTTTTATCATACTATAAGTGTTTATTTGTCTTTATACAATATATATTTACATATTTTAAGAGAATTTAATTTTGAATAATATTATGGATAATTTATTTGAATCTTATTTAAGATTTTTTAATTGTATTTGTTTTATATTATACCATATGTGTTTATTTATCTTATTACAATATTTATTTACATATTTTAAAAAAAATTTATAAATAATTGCATTTTTATGTTTTTTAAAATGTTTTTCTCAAAACATTGCCATTGACCCTTAAGCACTCCCTTAGGACCCCTGGGGTCCCCAGACCCCCTAGATTAACCCTTTATAGGGCATTCATGGAAATACTCTTTGGAAAGACCCAGGAGAGTTGCTGGGGTTTATTACATGTCTTTTGAACATTTTTGTGACTTAAAAAATATTTTATCGTAGTCAGTGTCAATAATGTTTCACGATAGGATTCCTAAAAACGTAATAGGAACTGAATACGTACTATTTGTGTCCATACAGTGAAATTCAGTTCAAACAATTGCTGGAATTTTTTTTCATACAAAAGAGTATACATCTAAAGAAAACCAGCTCTTTGTGATGTACAATCAACAGCACTGCTTTTGCTATAATGTACCTGGCAACACATCTGCTCTAAGATACACATAAACATCTTAACCTGGAAAACTTACACCCTAAGTGTTTCTCTGGTCAGTTATCATCTGAAACATTGCTACAGTATATTTCTAATGTCATCATATATTGTAAGTTAGAAACTGACCAAATTAACTGAATATCACGAGAATGAAATTATACCAAAGCTAACCATGTAAGTTTTCCACCAAACCTTGTCTAAATCTATAAGAAGAATAAACATATAATCTCTGATCATGTTTATCCTACAGCTCAAATTATTACCAAAAGAGCTAACACATAATCATCGATCAACCCTGAATTATTAAACCTTGCCAAAGTACAATGCAATAGATTCCTATGGTATATAAAAATGAATATGCTGTGATAATTTCACCAGTCCTTCATCTTTGGTCATGCACACGCATAATTTGTGAGTCACTGCGATACTGACAAATATCGTTTGATCACGACACGGCCAGTTCATAACAAACAGACCTGATATACCAGCGTGTGACAGATACAATATCAGACTCATCACCGCAGAACATTGTTTCAATCTTTCACTAAGACCAAGATAATCTGACACACCACTGTGCTGGTGGAACTCAGATATAACATTTTATTCAAAGCAATCACAAGCAAACACCATGAGGGCCCTGTTTTTCACACCGCTGTCATACAAGCAGCTGGAACAAAGAGAAGATGATGATATGAAAAATCTGACATAAGGTGATATTGTTATGCATGATGGTACAATGTAACACATTCATGCCTGAATCTGCATTGCCACCGCGTAATATATGCTAACAACGGTTGAAGGCACAATCCTGCCTGCACGAAAAGAGAAAAAGAGCGAGAGACTGACTATACCCAGAGTGTTAGAGAGACAAAACATGTTCTCTACCTAAAACCACTTAAGCATTCCTCTCCATGCTCAGCAAAGGCAACACCTGCTTATTGAGAACAATCGGCTAACTGTTTGGTACATTTTTATGGAAATGTTTTGCCTCCTCCTGAGTGAGCGTTGCTTAGGGATTACACACACATGCTGCTGAACCGGCATGGCTCCGGAGGGCTCCCCGCGCAGAGCGCAATCCACATTTAACACATAACAAATGAACGGGGACGTGTGGCAAAGGCCGTCTCCATTTTGGCTCAGAAACAAAGCACTCAGCCTTGCTGAGATTCAGAGAGGGTTGCGATTTTTCTTGATGACGACACAGACATGTGAAGATGAGCTGCGTGCTTGAGTTTATACACAGAAGTTTAGTCAGAGATCAGTTAGTTAGAGATCATGAATAAGCTTCATGTAGATATTGAAGACATTGGGCTTTTTAAGAAACTGATAAAAGAAAATCCTAATTGAATATTTGTTATTTTTATATAAACTTTATGAAGTGCTAATATTTTACCAAATGCATGTAAAAGATGCTGTGTTTTTGCTAAATTAAGCAACCATTTATTTGAAAACGCTTTTATTTTGTATTGTATCTGTTATTTTACGTATCGCTTCTATATCTTATACAGTGCTCAGCATATTTGAGTACACCCCATTTTGAAAATGAACATGTTTATCCATTTCTCAGTGAATATAGACAATGTATTTTTGTGCATTTGAACAAAACAGATTTATTAAACATATATATTTATTAAAATAATATTAGTCATTAAATATAGTAAATATAAATATAGTATATATAAAATTAGTATATCAAATATAGTCATCAAACATATTTAGAAATTGAAAGATAATACAATTAAATTTAAACAAAAATAAAAATGAAAAAAAAAAAACAATACAACTTTTCAAAAGCTAATTTTTCTAATTTTTTGCTTCTAGATTTTTCCTTTTTTTTAAATTTGTATTTAATGTTTTTTCTGTAACATGAATTTGGGTGCACTAGTTTTTGTATCGTTATCGTAAGTTATTTTGTTAGATAAGATCCAGATTTGATGTCAGAACTGACTAATCTAATGTATATGCACAAATATAATACTGTAAAGCTTCCTACTAAAAATATGAATTTAAAAGATAGATTTGAGAGGGGTGTGCTTATATATGCGGAGCACTGTGTATATAAGATTTCCTTCCAGATTTCTAATGAAAATGTTGTCATTGAGAACTGTATCTATGTTTGCAACAAATGACAATTGGTTATTGGTAATTGTTTCCATTTTAGTTACTGAAACTCACATTATTACAGCGAATATTGCTTTTTATTTAACTGTTTTTACCTTGAATTATTGATATTGTGTTGTTTGAAATGAATATAAACATGACAGCATGCCACCTTTTTAAATATTTTGCCAAAAATATTTATTATACATTTAGAAAAAAATGTCATCAGCAGTTTAAAGGAATATTAAAAAACAAAATTACTTCACTGCAGATGTGGAAAAAAGTACAATTACTCCTCAGTTTCTCTGGATTTATGATTTATAGTTGTTTGTTTGATCAAACTATATTATATTTCCAATGATTAAACTTTTTACTGACATATGAGCAAAATCTAATGTAGTGGAAAAGTAAATGAGCATGTTGGGCTTATAATGTGATCATTAATTACAGTCTATACAGTCTAAGTCAGTTATGAAATGATTATTGTTTTATAGTTGTCTAACAAGATTATTAGTATATGATATAGTATTAATAAATGGCAGTTGTCTTCTGTTAATCCCTGTAAAATGTAGACTTTACATGTACTACACGTATATTTATATACACACGTAGATTAATTTTTTTTGATCAGGTCCTGCTACCTGATACAAATACATTATAGACTTTAAATAGCTGCTTTACAACTGTGAAAATTACAACCTATATTTGTATGTTGTCATGTTTTACAGATAAAAGACACCATATATACTATGTATGTTACACACACACACACACAAACACACACACACACACACACACAAAAACACAAAGAATTGATATAAAGCGTATACTATCAGGGGTGTAACTTTTACTGGGAACCGGTGTGAGGAAACATGTTCCCCTGACTTTTCAAAATCCCATTTGTGTCCCAATGCAATATCTAATATAGTGAAAAAGTAAACAAGCATGTTGGGCTTATATTGTGATCATTAATTATCTTATAAGTAAGTCATGAAATGATGATTGTTTTATATTTTTCTAACAAGAGTATATAATATTATTAAATGGCAGTTGTCTTCTGTAAATCCCTGTAAAAATGTAGAATTTTAATGTACTGCACGTATATTTATATACACACATGTATTAAATTTCACTTTATAAAACGTTTGCGGATTTTATAAACGAAGATATTTTCTGTGGAAATGGTTGTCTTTAATTGCTTTCTGAGCCAACTCTTTTTCACCTTCATGTTTCTCAGCAGGAGTTGACAAGGCTATCATGCAGCTGAATTATCTTTTTTTTTTATCAGGTCCTGCTACCTGATACAAATCCATTATCAACTTTAATTAGCTGCTTTACAACTGTGAAAATTACAACCTATATTTGTATTTTTCATATTTTATGCATAAAAAACATCATATACTACATATGTAACACACACACACACACACACACAAATAATTGATATAGTACATATACTATCAGGGGCACAACTTCTACTAGGCACAAAGGGGAACATGTTCCCCCACTTTTCAAAATCCCACATGGGTCCCCTCCATTTTTTATGATTTTTTTCATTGCCATGGATGGACAGAGAGGGTTTGTGTGTGTTGATACACACATCCAATAACTTCATGTGGATGCTCTAAAAATAACTGAAAGTTTTAATGAGTATGTAATTGCAGTTGAAAAAAACTGTTCTGGATAGAGATGAAATGCTAAAAAGCAATAGATGACTTTTATGCCAACATAGATGAAAGAAAGATGTGAGATTAGTTTACAATTAATAAAATAATGCTCAACATTTTTATACATGTTGCCTGCATTGAAGTGTACTGCAGTTTATATTACAAAATAGTGATTTAGCATGCAGTTCATAAAATGTTTTTTTTCCTTTCTTTCTTTTTTTACTTTAAATTTTTAGGTTAGTTTCAAATTGCCCTTGAGTTCAGTGACAGTAATTGCCAATTTATTTATTTTATTTATTTATTTATTTTTAACACGCATAACAGGGTGTTAGGCTACATAAATGGTTACTTTGTTTATTAGAACGATTAATACTCCCTACTTATTAAACCACTTATCAGAATAAATCCATGTCTTGTAGGCTTGATAAACAAGTGCGTTGTTCTCACCTGAATCACCCGCATGTTAAGGCCTGTCTCCTGCGCGAGTTGCTCGCGGATGTGTCGCGTGGGTTTCGGCGTGGCCACGAACGCGGCTTTCAGAGTCTCCAGCTGTTTGGCCTTGATGGTGGTGCGCGGGCCTCGCCGTTTCGTGCACGAGTTTTGCTCCTCGTTTTCGTTGTTGTTAGTGTCTTTATCTGAAGATGTGGAATTGTCCGTCTCCTTCGTGTCGTCCTGGATTTGATCCGGAAGATCAGGCGATAAACTCCGGTCTGTACACGACGACACTGTGGTATGATAAAGAACCAATGAGGCATTTATTACACACATTCCAATATATATATATATATATATATATATATATATATATATATATATATATATATATATATATATATATGAGAACACAGACGTTACAAATAGGCTAATAATAATAATACTATAAAAGTAAAATGTAAAATGTAAAAGTAACTGTACTAGTTAACAAGATAAACAAATAAATCTTCTAAATAATTCGTTCAAGTTAATTAAAACACCATCAAATACAACTTTTGTTGTTAATGTAGGCCTATGAGTATCAAGTATCATATTTTGAGAAACGATCAATAAAAAGATTAATAGCCTAAATTATGTAATAAATATTTTTTTTTCTCAGCCTCCTATGTTTCGTTATTTCCTTTTAAAGGCTATGAAAATTGAAACTTTGCCATAAAATTGTAATTATTGAACCTACACACAGGAGCCTGAGAAATTGTTTAGAAGAAAATGTCTGAGCTTGTTTCCTACCCTTGTAAACCTAATTTATTAATTTAAAAAGTTCTTAACTGGTTTAATTAATCAAAGTTTGCAACACGCATACATTGAAACCAACCCAAGACCTATCTAGCTTACAACACGCCAGAAAAAGAAAATTATGAATAGAAACAGAATGAAAGAAACAAAGGAGAAAACAAGCTGAGGTCTAAACGTGAATCACTTCAGCAAAATATCGGAGGAATTAAGTCTGGTTGTCTCTTGGGACAGGCTGCTGTGCTTGATAACAGCTTGTCATTGTCTGAGGAACGGGGATATACGACTACAGACGTTTATCTGACAAGAACGCATGGGCTGAGGAGAATGAGTTATGGACACTTTTCCATAGGTGGACACCATCAAACCAAAAGAGTCCTCAGATTGCTATGAAAAATGGATTTACTGTTTTATATTCACCGACATGAACTATCTTGCAATCATTTTAACCATTCCTGTTCAGTTGCTGTTTCAAAATCCGACAGCTGGTTATTCTAAAATTAAACACGAGCTCAATATTATTAATAAATAACAATAGTATTTGCATGATCAATTAAAGAGAACGCGAAAAGAATCGTTATTTTTGAGACCTATCTTCAAGGCATGTGCATTGAAACTCAGAGTTGGTGTTAAAATAGCACACCACCGATTTCAAAAGGCCATTTGCTGCTGCGTTAATGAATCGGGAGTGTTGTACGTTCCTTTTACATCGACTGGACGAACCACTCAGTCGCTGTTAAATTAATTGGACTAGCACTGACCCACAAGTGAAGGCGATAATGATGTCATCTGTGTGTTGGGAAACAAACAGCCTGTCCTGCGCTTCTGAACACTCGTGAGCATCACAGTCACGGGGACACGCGTAAATAGTGAAGCAACACATCTTTGAATTGAGCTACTCGTTTTCTTTCAATAGATTTTACATTTGAATACTGTACACGGAGTCTGTTCATTTGCATTAACGTCTTAAAACGATATAGAGACAATGCATTTCTGAGTTGACAACAAACAAAATGCTCACGTTAATGAGATTTTTTTAAAATAAAGGATTTCCCTTTAACGTTAATAACAAGAACTTCTTAACCTTAGACATATCGTAAATAAATAGATAAAAAACAATAAAAATGTATTTTGATTGTTGGCTACAATTTGTGCAAAACTATAAATAGATACGTAAAAAAATTAAATAAATAAAATTTATTGGATAATTATTGTCATAGCGTAAATGTCAATATTAGTATTTTCATTTCATTCATTTTCTTTTCGGCTTAGTCCCTTTATCAATCAGGGGACGCCACAGTGGAATGAACTGCCAACTTGTCCAGCATATGTTTTACGTAGCGGATGCCCTTCCAGCTCTAGTCCATCACTGGGAAGCAATGTTGGTATTTTATGTTTCCAAACCTTAATTTTCAATATTAAACTCATAGAAATGAAGCAACCAAAATGGGTTGACTCTGAAATGATGCCATATTAAAGAATCCTTTTGGTTCCCCAAAGAAACTGTAAGTGAAAAGTAATTTAAAAAGCCATAAAATCCCAATAAAATATTTTTTTCATTACAAACAATATGACTTTCAAGTTTGACTTTTTTTTATAAAAAAATTCAATAATAATGTAATGACCTTGAATTAGTTGCGGTCTTTCTGTTTTATAGATTTCATATCACATGACTCAAAATGGCTTCCTGCTATTGACATTGATATGACTAATCATATTCAAAACAAATTGTTTCTGTTTTTACAGGAAACGAAAAATGTTGATGGTGAAATTTGAATACTGTAGCCTACTATACTACTATTAAAGTACATTTTGTTTGTCAAAATGTAACTTTTACACAACATAGACATTTTAAAAATATCGAAAACCTAAATCATGTTATTGTTAATTTAGAAATTTTGTATGAATTATCATTTAAATGTAGCCTATAAATAAATCAGAATAATGATGATGCGCCACGTCATTGGGTCATAATCCAAACACTTTCAAAGAGGTGAAAACCTTCACTCCATCTCTCTCTCTCTCTCTCTCTCTCTCTCTCTCTCTCTCTCTCTCTCTCTCTCTCTCTCTCTCTCTCTCTCTCTCTCTCTCTCTCACACACACACACACACACACACACACACACACACACACACACACACACACACACACACACACACACACACACACACACACACACACTATTAAACGTTCAGCTGCAGTCGTCTCTCTCACCTGAGTTTAAATTGACCTCTTTGATGGCGCTCGCGCTCAGGTAGTCCTCTTTACACACAAATTTGTTTTCGTCAATGACGTAGAGCTCCTCGCCCGTGGACAGCTGTTTGTTGCACACCATGCACGTGAAACAGTTGAGATGAAACACCTTGCTGCGCGCTCTTCGCACGAGATCGCTGGGCGAAATTCCCTGCAAGCAGCCCGCACATTTCGTACCAAAACGCCTGCAGGACGACATGCGGATCAAAATACAAAACCAAATATTAAAGGAAAAGAACAAATCCAATTTATCAACACAAAAAAATATATGTAATGGACATTGATAATACTGCGATCAAGTGGCTATTATGCATATATACAGTCAGGAATTGTTAATTTCGGGAAATATTTTTAAGCGAATACATAAAAACATTCTGCGAATTAGTTGATAGCTGAGGCCTATAACAAGAATACAACAGCCCTATGCATTATGTGCATTAGCTATGTGTTGATGTTTAATCATCTGCATTTTTCGCATAAGAATAAAAACCAAAAGAGGGTGTCATAGAAGAACTATTTTTGTACCCCAAGGAATCTTTCAGTGAAACGTTTTTCATTTTCTTATTTTTATATATAATCAAAAATATATTTAGTACAATATGAAGAACATCTTGAGCATTTAATGGAGGATATGGAACCATAAATGCCTGTCTTAAGATTGTAGTGTGTATTTTGTGCATTATGTGCACTGTACAGTACATTGTTGATTCTGTACATATAAAATTTCTGCAATTCAAGATATGTGATATAGTGATTGTAATATTATGGCGTAAAATAATTTTAGCAATTTAAATAACAATTATGTAAACACATAAATATGCATACATTTTTATATAATGTGCACAACGGGTATTTGTTGCATTTTAGTTAAAAAAATGATAAATACTATCAATAATTTTGTAGGTATTGGCAGGTGGTGTGCTCTAAATGAAGCGATAGACTATTTTAAGATACCAAAATCTAAATTTAGTTAGCTAACTTACTAACTGCATTTTAGCATGAGTTGTCCTAACAAACGACAAAGGGTGTTTATTTACACATCTGTGCATATATAACCTGCTTTACTTGTATTCATTCATTCAGCCTACGAAATGAGAGATAATCCGTCAATTACACGTTTTCGCATTTGTTAATCTGCGCCTACACTAAAAAAGAAAAAAGGCAGAAATAATACCGCAGTTTGTTCAATTTATATTTCAATGACAATGAGACGAGAAAGACCAGGTATACAGGCCGGTCGTGGTTGTGAGGCACGTCGAGCGCACTACTCCCTTCTGTTTCTCCCCTCGGGTTTATTTTAACACTAATGTACTAAATCTTCCCCCATTTGTTATGGTATCGAGTCGCTCTCGCGCTTTTCAAATGCATCTCTCCCAGTGAAAGGCCATAACACTACTTACACAACAAATGGACGCATTACGGGTGATTACTGTTTCGCCCCACTAATGGCTCCACATTCAAGCGCAGAGCTGGATGGGCCCCATAGAACGTGATGGTCAAGGCCGTTTGGGATAACAATGGCACATATGAAAGCTTAAACACTGGATGACATTAAATAGCTCATGGAAATGTAAACTAGAAGAAAACATGACAGAACTCATTTAGAGATATTAAGGACTAATAAAGGTAAATAAGCGGCCTGTTCTCAGACTACAACAATATCATTACAGGTGCGCAACACAGGTGTTTTGTGGATTTTAATCTTTTTGAAAATTAGTGCATATTTGTATTATAAATGTATGCTTGGTAATTTAAGAAGGCTGGTGTTTATACAATTTTTGTAATAATGGAAATCGATATAAAATGTCGGACCTTTTTATTAATTTTAACCTTTGGGGAAAACGTTTTAAATAATTACGCTATTTAAATCCATTAATTTGGAGAATATCTGATTTTAAATTGTTTCTAAAATTAATCTATATTATTTGTATACTGTGAATGTATTTTTTTTTCGCTGAATATTTTGTTTATAGCCTATTTCCAGATATATAAGATAGCTGGTTTTATTGAAGCTCGTTTTATTTAATATTAATCTAGAAAAAGGCCTCTTAGATATAAAGGTTCTTTATTTGCATTAATGGTTCCTTGAAAAACCATTAACACCTATTGAACCTTTCTATTGAACTAGAGGGTCTTTTTAAACCGTTTTATTCCACTGGACAACATGTATTTTTCGGAACTGTTCACTGCAGGATTTATTTGGGGACCCAGAATGCTTAATTTGATGCATTGCCACGAAAACAACCTTTTAGAAACATGTTTTGTTCGAATGCCTAATAATAATAATAATAATAATAATAATAATAATAATAATAATAATAATAATAATAATGACGGCGCGCAACAAAATGCGTTTTGGAGTATAAGCAGTTATTTCACTGACAGATTATTTTTCTCGCCTCAATCAGTTTTTCAAGAGTAATTCTCAAGCCGTAAGCGTGTGAATACAAAAAGCACTGAATGGCTCAACAATCAAAAGCTATTAATGAACGACGGAGGATCAAAGGTTTAACAGAACATTAGACATTTTAGGCAGGTTAATCCACAAATTGAGACTCATCCGCATAAGAGGAAAACAAGAGTAGGTAAATCCTACATGACACATTCTTCAAATGAGGATTAGTCCAGAAGTTTGACGAGGTGATGCAGCCAGAATGCAAGCAGCTTCGCGTCTTACCTGAAAAAGTCAATTTTGCAATAGAGCTTTCCATCCCTGGAGAAACATTTTTCGGTCAGGTTGCAGTTACACTCGCAGCATTGGACACACTTGGCGTGCCATGCGCGGTCCAGAACGTTTAAGAGGAACCGATCCAGAATGGGCCTCTCACACCCCGCGCAGTGCACCATCATTCCGCCCTGGAGGGGACCGAGAGCCGACCTTCCCAAACGGGCACCGCGCCTCAGATTGGGGCCACACGAATCGGTGCGGAGCAACGTCTTGGCTTCTTGGAGAGGGAGGCAACAGCAGAGCAAATGTTCCGTCTTGACAATGAGTCCCCACCACGCCTAGTGGTAAACACTCCGGACGTGATTGTTATGCATTATACCTGTCGTTTTCCAGATATCCAGCAAATCAGAACATAAATATACTTGTAGCGCAGAGTTTTGACTTTTCCAAGTTGTCCTCGATCCACCTGCTCGTGTCCACTCACCTCACCGACACTTTTTGCATCACTCTGTTCCAGTTCGCGGGAGCCTCTCGCATCCGTATTCAGATTTGATGACGTTTTCTCTTGTACTTACGCCGTGGTGGCCAATCACGGACGAGTTGCCATGGCAATGCGTTTAAATATTGGGACTCTCAGATTGCTTCCAAAGTTCTACCTTGGCATTGGTAATTATTTCTTCGTCATGTTGTTTTTCCTCTTTACCGAATTTTGGTGCTACTGAATCCTGGACAGCACATGCTTGTGGACTAAAACCTTTTTTCCGTAGACTTCAGATGATTTTAAAATGTGTCAGTAGCCTGCTGATTTTTCAGTAGCCTATTTATTTATTTTGTATGTAACTATTGCAATATTTAAGCGTGGCAGTGGCTAATAGAAGGCAATAAACTATTAATTACTTTAGTAAATATATTTCGACATTTATTTAGGTTTTAACATCTTTTTGCTTGACGTCTTAAGTGTAGAAAATCCAAACAGCCATCGCTGCGTCTTAATTCTGAAGGAGCGATCTGTGCGCGCGGTGGGGGATCCCGTTCTTTTCTCATGCATAAAGCTATTTACAGGGAAATGCACTGGATTAAGATACTGGCTCGCATCAATAGCGAGAACCGGATCGCCCAGCGGTTTGACAAAGTAGCCACAAATCGAAGGGATTTTAAATATTTACCCAGGTAATCATTTTGTTAGCTGTGGAAATGCAAACATTGCGTAGCTAATTTATTCCAGCGAATTAGAGACTGAATTCAGGATTTTTGTTTAGCTTTAAATTGTGTCTTTAAAGATAATCACTTAAAATTCCATCATTTATTTTTATTTTTAAGACTAAAAGTCAATGCGTATAGGCCTATTTGCATTTGATTTCCCGAAAGTATTAATTTATTAAACGCAAAATAACTGCAGCTTAAGCGCACTATTATTTTTCTTCCTTTTGAACAAATATTTCTCCATGCATTGGCATTAAATGTTGTTCGTAAGTATCACTGAGGCGTTTTGTCAGAGCGCTGTGTTTTCGCTGTTTCTGTAAGCCACAGGCATGTCTGATCACTGGAATAAATCCGGATCAGGCCACCCGTGGTCTGTCTACCTGCTTCCCTCTCTCCATGTAAACAATAGCACATAGTTTGCAGTTGTGTTAGTGTATCGGATTAGAAAGCGAGCGCAAACACCGTAACCAATGCTCTGCCTATTGTTAAATACAATTTGTGTTTGGGACTGTTTAAAACAACAACGACAAAAAAGAGAATAACAACAATAATAATAATGATAATAAAATCAATAACAAGCATTTATTATTCTAATATTATTTGTATTTTTTAATAATCCCAATTTAAATAAGAAATATGTTAAATAAAAAATCTGTGATATCTATCTATCTATCTATCTATCTATCTATCTATCTATCTATCTATCTATCTATCTATCTATCTATCTATCTATCTATCTATCTATCTATCTATCTATCTATCTATCTATCTATCTATCTATCTATCTATCTATCTATCTATCTATCTATCTAATCTGTTCATCCGCTGAAATTAATAATCCCTTTACAACATGCAGGGTTTAAGCAGTGACTAAATAGCGTTTGGTAATATTGGGAGTCAGGGGATGCCGGTGGGCTGCATGCTGGAGAAAAGGAGAGCCAAGGGCGAGTTTCGGGACCCCCGCTGCTCTTGGCAGGCAACAACGGCTGCGAGTTTGGCTTCGCTTACATTTCTAATCCCTTCGCGATGCAAGCTATTTATTTTCTCACTAAGTATTGTTTTGTTGACTTCCCATTTAAGAAATCCTCAGTTTTCCCCCCGACGTTAGCCTCCGCGAATAAGCAAATATGAGTGAAATGCACGCCTGGGCTACTTCCAGTCATTTGCATATTTTTAAATAGCTAAATGCTAAAATTAAAGGTGCCATCTGTTTACAATCGCCCTGACAGAAGAGCCATTAACAGACTGGCCTAACCTTGTCGAGTCTTTTATGGTTAAATAGCGAATCAGCTCACAGGATGTGCGTACACACATATGCACCAAAACATGTGAAGTAGAATAACGCAAAACCTCATTAAAATCTCATTTTAAGTGACTCCGAACAATATAGTTTTATATTGCCCTATCCAACTCGTTTTCATTTGATGCATGGGTAATGTAACATTTGGGATTAGAAGCAGGCTACTGAGAGTCCATTCGTCTACATCTAGTCAATAGGCCACACTGCTGTGTGAACTAGAGAGACCGAAGAGCAGCGGAACACCCAGAGCACCTGTACAGACTCGAGAACTGTCCAGGGTGCTGAAACCAGCGGGAGGCTTTTGTGCTCTGAGGCCGCGTACACATTGCTGCTGAATTCGGTTGTCAGTTCATCTTTTAGTGCTTAGATCTGTTCTGTACACACACAACTAGCCATTTACTGGAGAGACAACCGCATTAAAATTAACATATTTGACGTATCTAAATTTCTCACGTACACGAGCAAAATAAATACAGGGAAAGTCGTATGCTCATCCACCGGCACAGGCCGGTATAAGATTCTGGCGATATGATAACCTTGCATAAAATTATCAAGGTTTCACGGTATCGTGAATACTGCTCTGGAATATTTACTTTTAATATGTCTGGGTAAAAAACAAGAACTTTTTTACCCACTTTATACAAAATATGTTTTATTTTAAAAACATTTATATATATTTTGGAGCAGTAAACATGTCAGGCTAAATAATTCAAATGAAGCATTGACTTCTGCTGACTTCATTAGTTTATAAAACAAAAAAATCTTTAAAACACCATCTTTGGATTTCTTTTCTGCTGGAGATACTTTTGTCCTAAAAAAAAAAAAAACGTAATAAAAATAATCTTACATATGTAATAGGAACGGTATAGCAGAAAATTTTGCCAGTTTTAAAACCTTGACTTTTCCAAACCGCGGTATACCTTGAAAACGTTTATTGTCCCATGACTAGTTGCCAGATATAAAAACAGCAAATAAAAAATTCACAAACCAAACTAAATGTATTTATTCTATTTAGAAAATAATATCAAAATATTGCTATTGGCATCTGACTGACCACTATTGGAAATTGCATAAGTTTGATTGATTTATCAGTCTAAACAACAAACCCAAAGATGATTATAATAAGTGGACATGGCAACTTCTCACTAAGTGTGTGTGTGGATAATGCATCCCAGACAGACAAAGTGTAAATTATACAATGCGGACCCTTACCTGTTTTTTCCCCTTTAAAACTTACAGGCCTATAGTTGCACAATTAGCCCAAACAGTGGTATGTTTTAATATTTGCATGAGGGCCGCACAATATAATGTTTCAGCAATTATTTCGCAATAATCACATCGCAGCATATGCTGCATTAGGTTTTATTTTTTACATGTTTGCAAGAGGATTTTAAAAGCATTCAATGCTTTAAAAATGCATATAAAAGCTTTAATAATGACCATTTCTGTTGAATTATTTATTTAATGAAGTCTACACAGTATTACTTGTGATTATTCGATTACTGTACCTGAATACTGTTTAAAACCATAAAACTCTGTTTATTTCATTTGTATCCTTTTCTTTATTGTATTCATCTATGCTCATCGATTGTTTTTGATATTTTATGCATGATTCACTGCCCTACAGAATCATGCCAATCAATCTAAAATTATTAATTCTATCCAAATAGATTTATTCTAGTCATCTGGTGAAATTGTATTCTTATCACTATATATATTGCAGAAAATCAAAATATCACAATGATAGTTTTTTCCAATCTTATTCAGACATGACTTGCATAATGTTAAAATTTTACACAAAAAGTTGAAAAGTTTGCAATATCATGCAGAATAAAGGACTGTATGTCTAATGGGTTCATCCTAATATATATATATATATATATATATATATATATATATATATATATAAATAAATAAATAAATAAATATATATATATATATATATATATATATATATATATATATATATATATATATATATATATATATATATATATATATATATATATATATATGTTTGTCTCTCTCTCTCTCTCTCTCTCTCTCTCTTTCTTATTAGAACTGACATATTGTGACATTAAAATAATAAATGAAATATTTAACGCATTTACATCCAAGAAGAATCTTTGCAAAACTCCAACTGAAAGCAGATAAAAAAAAAAAAAAAACAGCACTGTGATTCATTTAAAGGCAAATGTGCTTATTATCAGTCTCAAAGGCTTTGGGTGTCTATCAAAGATATCATACAAGTGTGATCTCTCCAGTTTTGCATAAATAAGACATGAATACATGCATAGTAGATAAAACGGCTCAGTGTTCTTTGTGTAATTTACAGACAGAAGTGTTTGGAGGGCCTAATATGAGCATGCTTTATTTTGCCATCGTTTCCACATATACACACAAACTATTAGCATGAATGAAAACAATACAAACACAAATGAAGAGAAGAAGGATGTATGAAAAACATGCTTGTGCACATAAACAAGCATGTTTTTCATATGTTCTTCGCATGACTGCATAAATGCACTCTAAAAATAAAGATGATTTGTTGCCACTAAGGTTTGTTGAAGAATGCCATAGAACCGATTTATCTTCCTCCACTGATTTTGTCAGGGAAAAGTTATGAACATAATACATTTTCTATGTTAATCTAAACTCTTTTTCTATCAATTTGTGTGCAGTGGAAATTTCTAAAGATGTTCGATGTAGTTTAATGTTATTCTCTCAATGAAATGTTCTTATAGTGAAACCAATAATGGTTCTGCAGCTACTTCATGCAACCAACACTGCCAATTTATAATCTTGATTTCTAAACTTGCAACAAATGTCTCTTTGCAATTAAAAAAAACAAAAGAACAGCAGTGAAACCAGCAATGAAACTCTCTTTTGGAGCTATATTTAGTTAGTGCTTTATACAATACATCAGCTGTACAGGAATACATTTACAATAATCAGATTGATGATGGAAACTGTTAGACGTGAGCATGTGTTCTCCTGTAAAATGCCTCTAAAAAGTTTCATAATGGTCAAATGAGTTCAGTTTTGGCTATGCATATACAAATCTCATGGATACAAATGTATGTTTCACAGGCGGCATGGTGGCTTGGTGGTTAGTACTGTTGTCTCACAGTAAAAAGGTTGCTGGTTCGAATGCCAGCTGGGCCAGTTGGCATTTCTGTGTGGAGTTTGCATGTTCTCCCATTGTTTGTGTGTGTTTTTCCTGGGTGCTCCAGTTTCCCCCACAATGTGTCTGTGTGTGTGAATGAGTGTGTATGGGTGTTTCCAGTATTGGGTTGCAGCTGGAAGGGCATCCACTACATAAATACCCACTACATATGCTGAAATAGTTGGCGGTTCATTTCACTGTGGTGACCTCAGATAAAAAAGGTCTAAGTCGAAGGAAAAGGATTGAATGAAAAAGAATAACAGTAAGAACAATTATAGCTTTATTTATGTAGCAGCTTTCATTAACATAAGCATGAACAAATATTACAAACAACATTAACGCAAGCTGTGTAAAACATATGCTGGAATATATAGCAGTTCATTCCGTCGTGGGGACCTCTGGAATGGAGACTAAGCTGAAGGAAAATGAATGTCATTTTGAAATATACATTATTATATTCTTAAAATGAACAGAGCTTTCAATACTCTTTAAAATATGAATAAAAATGATCGTAAAATAACTATTAAATAATAAAATAATATTAAACTTGCACTATGGAGTCATTAGAGCCAAGTCATCTTTATTTAAATAGTATTTTATTTAATGTTTATTTGATGTCTACAGTTTTTGTGTATATGTTCAGATTATAATACTACTACTACTACTACTACTACTACTACTACTACTACTACTAATAATAATAATAATACAAATAATAATTATTATTCATTAATTCATTCATTCATTCACTATTTTCCTCCAGCTTAGTCCCTTTATTCATCAGAGGTAGCCATAGCAGAATTAACCACCAACTTATCTAGCAAATGATTTTCACAGCGGTTGCCCTTCCAGCTGCAACCCAGTACTGGGAAACATCCATACATTCTCACATTTACACACATACACTACAGCCAATTTAGCTTATTCAATTCACCTGTAACTTGTGTCTTTGGACTCTGGGGTAAACTGGAGCACCTAGAGGAAACACACGCGAACACAGGGAGAAAATGCAAACTCTGTCACCCATTATTATTATTATTATTATTGTTATTATTATTATTATTATTATTATTATTATTATTATTATTATTATTAACCTCAGTTGAAATTAAAGCTGCAACCAGCATTGACGGGGCCAAGCCCTTGTGGCACTGCACCCTCGAGTTGGAATAAATTGAAAATAATGATAAGAGAAAACAAAACATTTTACAGTATAATGACTGAGGAAAAACAAAATTGATGTAGAGTAGAAAAAATATAATATAATTGTATGTAATAAAATAAATATAATTGTTTTTATTATCTAAGAAAAGATTTTAAAATACTAAAATTATATAGAAATATTTAAACACACAAAGCTATAACGAGACATGTGTAATGTAAATAGACTAATATTTTGTACAATAGATGTCAATTTTCATGATATATATTATCAATATTCAGAATGTTCTAGACTCTATAAAATAATATTAGTGCAAAATATAACTTTTATTAACAAAAATATATTAATTTTAACCATTTGAAAAATGAATAATACATTCTTGAACAATAATAAAATATTTTACATTATGAGAAAGGACTATAATATAAATAGACCAAAGGACATGAGAGACGTGAACATTCAGACTTTGAAATGAGTCTCCCTGGAGGCCCTTTGGTAAATGACAGAGCTCCACTTCTCCACTTTTCCTTCACTCTCACTGCTCCAACCAGCCTGCAGACACACACACAAACACAAAGCTGGAAAGAAGTCTTTCCTTTAAAATATTACAGACATTTAGACTATTACTGTACCACAAGGAATAAAAATAATAATGATCTGGAGGAATGAAACAACTCAAAAGAACTTTTGCCACAATATGCTTGTATTCATGTCACATTGAAATCGGGGCACATTAACTTTATTATTTAGTTATGGAAAAACATTGTTTTAACATTTTTAATGGACCTACTGCACTTCAGATCTATTAAAGTCAGGTGACATTAGATAATTGTTTAATTGAATAATGTAATGTTTTCATACTAATACAAATATAATAAATACAATTAAAAGTAATGATAATTAATAAAAAAACTGTTAATAAATATGTATATTTAGGTTTGTTTATATACTGTACAGTGCTCAGTGTAATTGAGTACCCCTCATTTTGAAAATTAACATTTTTGTATCCATTTCTCAGTAATTATAGACAATTTATTTTGGTGCATTTAAACAAAACAGATTTATTAAACAAATTTATTTATTAAAATAATATTTTATTTACCAAACATATTTAGAAATTGAAAGATAATACAATTAAATTCAAGCAAAATGTTTTAAAAACAAATTACAACCTACAAACTAATTTTTTCTATTTATTTTATTTTATTTTTTTTTTTTGCTTTTTTGCTTCTCTTGATTTTTCCTCTTTTTTTTTTTTTTAATTTGTATTTATTGTTTTTATATCACATTTAAATTTGGTTGTACTAGTTTTTGGGCAGTTATCATTAGTTGTTTTGTTAGATAAGCTC
Organism: Danio rerio; assembly: GCF_052040795.2. Lineage (NCBI taxonomy): Eukaryota > Metazoa > Chordata > Actinopteri > Cypriniformes > Danionidae > Danio > Danio rerio. The sequence continues at coordinate 17,193,194 of NC_141041.1, forward strand.
CAGATTTGGCTTTAGTACTGACTAATCTAATGTAAATGCACAAATATAATATATTATAGCTCCCTTTTAAAAAAAATAAATTTAAAAGACAGATTTGTGACAGGTGTACTTATATATGCCGAGCGCTTTATGTGTGTCTAAATAGTCACAAGTACACTGAAAAAATGATTCATTGGTTTTGCTAACATTTTTTAAGGTAAGCGTTGCAAACAATTATTATGGGGTTAATTTTAAACAAACAAATTAAGTTGAAAATTACTAAATTTAAAGTATTTGTTATAATTCAGCCCATATAAATAGTTCGCAACAGGGTCTCCGTGGGGTCTTAAAAAGTCTTCAAAAACAAAAGTTAAGCCCTAAAAAGTCACTGTAAATTCACTGAAATATTGTGTTGTGTCTTAAATCGTTTCAAACGGGTCTTAATTTTCCTCTGTTCAAGTAAAGCTACCCAATCGTGCTGACATCCATCCAATCACCAACAATCCATCTGAATAAAATTAGAGAAAAAAAACTATAAACTAAAAACATTAAACAGTTTCTCAGGATAATAACAGAGAAATTTATCCATTTATGTTATCTTGCATTCATACAGAAATAAGGGGAGAAGGTAGAATATTTATAAATAGACATTGAACTTAAGGTTTTATCACAGAAATGCACAAGGTTAAATAGAAGTTATACTCAATCAACTTGGACCAAAAGCCAACAAACACAAATTTTTGATTATTTATTTAATTGCCTCTACAATAAATATAATTTTAACAATCTTAAACTTGTCATTTAAAAAAAAAAGAAAGAAATATTATGGTGAAAAAGTGAATACAACTACAATTTTCTTGTTTTGACACATTAAGGTATCTCACTAAGCAATGATAACATTTATTTATGATTTCTGGGTAAAACAGGAGGTGTTTTGTAGAAAAAAATGTTGAATATTTCTTTCTAAAGCTACTTTTAGTAAAACTCTGCATTTGGTAGTAATTTCTCAGTTCAATTTTGGATCAGATTGATTAAGCACATCATCATTTTAAATCTAACACTTTGACCAATAGACGGCCGTAGTTAAAATTCCAAGCATAATGTTATTTTCATCACAAATAACAAACCCTGCACAAAGCTAAATGCACCTCTCACTCAATCTTCCATATGCACAATATTATCATTAAAAATGACTTGAGTAGAAGTTCCCCAAACATGAAGTGCAACCCATAATCTGAAATGCAGTCGTCATCTCCAGCGCCTCCATCCAGCAGAGGAGTACAGGACTCCCCAGGCGGAGGCGTTGGGATGGGGCAGGCCTGGAGGGCCTGTGGGGGTCGCCGGTGTGATGGATGGCTGATTGCTAGCTGTCCCAGGGGCCTCCCTCTCTCTCACCTCTGGCGCTGGGAATTAAAAGGCGGTTTGTCTCCAGCGGGTCCTCAGCTGCTGAAGGCAGGCGGGCAATTTCACAGAGATCAGAGAGGGCATTACTGCTGCTGTCAGGGGAGCGTCAGACCGCCGGACTCCAGCGGGTGAGAGGATGGCGGAGGGGGGCAAGAGCACCAGTGTGCACACGCCTGATCATTCTCATACAGAAAAACACCAAAAATGCATGTCGGCACTGCTGGGTTTGCACAAAGCGGAAATTGAGTTAACAGATTTATTTGTTGAATATTTAAGACATGTCGGTGGCTTTACATATGGTCTGACCAACCCAAGCTCATTCTGAAAACATACCTCTATATACATTTCTGGAGAGCACCAAATTCATCCCAGGAGCTACGTTGTTTTGTAGTTTTTATTTTCATGAGTCCACCAGAGGCCGCTGTGTGCACTTTTTGAGATCTCAAGTTTCTCTCACGAGTGTCATTCATGCCTGCTGTTCTCCCATAATCCACCAAAGGTTGCTGTCGACTGACTGACTGACCGACTGACTGACAGATCGATTGACCCACCCTTCTCCTTCCCTAAACCCAACCAATAGTGTTTTCAAAAGCACAGATTGACCTGCCCACCCACTTTTCTAAATCCAGGAGTGAATATGTTAAGACACTGCTTAATTTAAGAATAGATATCCATTAGATCAGTGGTTATCAAACTTTCTTTTTTTAACATTATAAATAGTTTGAACATCAACACTACTGTGCTTACAGGTAAAAATAAATTTAAACTTCAATGTTTAAATTCAAATGTGCTTTTAAAAGTTAACTAAAAATGCCACTGTTCTTAAAAAGTGCAAATTAAACTGCTGTAGTTAAATATAAAGTATTATCATAATATAGCCTATTCATCAAAAGCTGGAAATGTTCCTTAGGCCTAATAAATATAGGCTAAATGTCATTAAATTCATATATAAACTCTTTTTTATATATTTTAAAATATATGATGTATGCACACAACTTATTTTTATCAGTATCTTTGAAATCTAAAAATTAACTTGTATTTTAGATATATGAATTGGCTTTACATATTTAAATTAGAAATTAGATCTGTTTACCACACATTAGAGTAGGCTATATGTATCAGAAAGGCAAGGGATTATACCTGTCAACATTGGGATATAAAAATATGGGATATGCCCCAACAACCGTGACAAATATGGGGAGGAAATTAGCTTCAAATGATAGAATACATAACAAACATTAGGAAATTGAAAATAAAATAAAAGGTTTAGTCTATTAAAATCAATTTACTGATCACAACGGGTGTTATCTTACCTGCCAAAGGGTTAAAAGTGTGTTTATTTTATAACTTTAATTATTCAGCGACTTCTTTGCGCACCACTAAAAGGAAGTCTGCGTACCACTAGTGGTACACGTACCACAGTTTGAGAACCACTGCAGTAGACAGTAGTGGCCCTAAAAGTCAGATAAGATACCTAGAAATATCAGAGCAAGGTTGATTGATCGATGCACCAGGAGCAATTCCAAGAAAAATATGACCCTAACTGGGTTAGACCGGTCTGGACAGTTTGCACATCTTAGGGGTGGTTTGCAGATTTATCAAGCAGAAGCCAGGCCAGACGCTGTTGGTAAGATGCCCTCTCAATCTTTTGTTGCATTTGGTGTTAAACTCTGATATAAAATGACTGAGAAATTAAGCAGCATGTTTAGTCTCTATAAGAAGTATAAAATAGAGGAGAGCAGAATGCAGTAAATGGCCCAGCTAAGCTCTCGGGTTAAAATGATTTTCGAACTGATTTTAAGAGAGATTATTTATTCTTTCTTTAGCATTTGATTTGTGATTGTTAGCAGAGCAGCCTAGGAACTCATTGCGAGTGTTGAAGCTGGCTTCTGCTGATGAAACTGCAAACTATTTCCAGTAAACTTTGTTTGTTTGAATCTCTGACTCGGGCTCTTTTTCATCTGACAGACTGGTCGTTCTTTTGGTTAAAACTGTCAAATATCCCTACAGTTTTTTTTTTTTTAAAGCAATCCAGAAAAAGCCCTTGCCTGATTTTTTACCAAATTTTAGATTTTACCACATTCTTACCCTGTTGTTTACTTGTTTGTTTAAATTTTTGCCTTCTGTTTTTGTCTTACCTGCTTTCTGGAAATGTTTTGGACTCGAACCCCGTCGCTACTGAACAAACAGGTAACAGCTAGAAAGCCATCCATACAGAGTTAAGCGGTCAGCTGGTAAGCTCAAAAAGGAACGGTGTCATACTACTCCGTATCGTTCGTCTTAAAAAATAAATGCAGCCATATGTTCCTCTGGCAACATAATTCACAATCTCCAGAAATGTATAGGGCTACGTTTTCTGAATGAGCCTATGTTGGGTCAGCCACCTGCATGTGTGATTAGCAGATGAGAAATTATTTTATTAAATCCATCCCAGAGTCAACCAGATTTTTTAAAATTCCAACCCTACTTGGAATTTGTTGCTATCTAATAGCAGTTCATAATGTTTTGATGTGACGTCTCATTTGTATACATTTGTTTGAGTTTTGTATGATTTGCTAAGGGGCAGGGTTAGGAGGCGTGTCTTTTTTTTTTTTAAATGGTACATTTTTTTAATGAAATCGGAGGAGGTGACACGGTGGCTAAGTGGTTGGCACTGTCGCCTTACAGCAAGAAGGTCGTTGGTTCAAGTCTCATCCGGGCCATTTGGCATTTCTGTGTGAAGTTTGTATGTTCTCCCTGTGTTTGCGTGAGCTTCCTCTGGATGCTTCAGTTTCCCCTGCAGTCCAAAGACATGCAAGACAGGTGAATTGAATAATCTGAATTGGCTGTAGTGCATGAGTGTGAATGAAAGTGTATGGATGTTTCACAGTGCTGGGTTGCAGCTGGAAAATGTATGCTAGAAAACATATGTTAGATAAGTTAACAGTTCATTCCGCTGTGGTGACCCCTGATGAATAAAGGGACTAAACTGAAGGAAAATGAGTGAATGAGTGAAAATGGATGAATTTATATTAAAGAAACTTTTAAACTTTTTCACCAATAAATAAAATAGTTATGGTTTTTCATGAAGTCACATCACAAACAGGCACAAAGAGTAACCATTAGCACCTATTAACTGAAGAAAATTCAGATGTGGAGATACATGGTTTCCACCCATCAGCCATGATGTATGAGGAAAGACTAAAGGCTGATTTAAACTTCTGCGTCAAACGCCGGTGTATGCTACGGCGCTGACGCATAGCCCTTCGCCGTGGCCGTCGGCGTCGCTGACGGGCACCTCTCAAAAAATGTAACTACATGTCGCAACGACGCGTAACGCAAGCTCTGTGATTGGTCGGCTTGGTAGCGCTGACGAGTCTGGGTGGGACTGAGAGCCGCGTGAATGGTGCGAGCCTGATGGAGCGATTGTTTACAAGTGTGGAGTCCCGTTAAGGAGCTCCGGATGGAAAGTTTTGTTTTGTGTTTACCTCATAGTTACAGTTGTTGCACGTCCGCCGGTTCCTGCCTCAAAATGAGCGAGTTTGAGCCACTTGTACATCCCGGAAGTGTTCAGGAAAAGCAAAACAACAGCAAAGAAACTCGACACAGAGGAACATTTACACCTCACTGCCCACTAGCGTTTCGGAAGTGTTAATGCAGACCAACAGAGTGAACGCAGAAGTATAAATGCACAGCTACGCGCGTTGCATGCGCCGTGGGTTACGCCGGTCACTTGACGCAGAACTATAAACCAGGCTTTACTATGCAGCAAGAAGTGCTGATCTGAATGAGTGGTGTAGATGTAGAATCACACACACGCACGCACGCTTGCACACATGCACACACACACATAGGCACACATGGCCTTTTATCGACAGGCCTGTCCATCTCACTTATCTGTTCTAATCAGAGCTTCTCTCCATTAACACCCAAACTACCCTTGGAGCCCAGTCCTGATGGGTATAAATACACAGACATTCACACCTTCAGCTCACTTACACACACCGAACACCACCAAACTTCTTCACAGCCACCAAACAGACAGGCTGCACTTGCAGTTGTATTTTTTTCATTCGAGAGCAGCTAATCTGATCAAATCTATGGACATCAGTGACATTGTAAAAGGAGGAAAAAGGGGAATTCTGCATTTGTGAAATTATTATGTGAAGTACAACAAAACTCCTGCGTGTTCCCTGTAGGATTTCTGCAGGAGTTTTGCATGGTCCCTGTAGAATTTTTAGATGTTCTCTGTAGGATTCCTGCAGGATTCCAGCAGTAGTAGTTTGTGTCCCTTGCAGGAATCTCTTAGGAGTCCTGCATGTTCTTTGTAGCAATCCTACATGTTCCTTATAGCTTTCTGTAAAATTTCTGCTGTTCTGCCTCTTCCCTGTAGAAGTCTTGTTCCTGTATGATTCCTGTATGTTCCTTGTAGGGTTCATGCAGGAATCTTGTATGCTTGCTGTAAGATTTCTACATGAATTGCAGCAGGAGTCCTGCATGTTCCCTTAAGGATTCCTATGGGTTCTTTCTAGGATTCCTATCTGTTCATTGTAGAATTCCTGAAGGAGTCCTGCATGTTTTTGTAGGATTCTTACATGTCCCTTGTAAGATGCCTGCAGAAAATCATACAATTTTGTAAGAGTGTTTCTGCAATAGTCCTACAGGAAATTGATCACAAAAATAATGTGTAGTCCTGTAGGAATGTGCAGGTATGTGCTGTATGGGATCCTAAGTACCCAATAATGTGGAATGACAACAAAATATAAAATACTGTTCTAGTGTTTTGTTGTTGTTGATATTTTTATATACACTGTAAAAAATAAATCCGTAAAATTTACAGTAAAAAAACGGCAGCTGTGGTTGCCAGTACTTTACCGTTAAAAACACGGTACAAACCGTAAAAGTAATTTTTCATTTTTTATGGTAAATTACCGTATTTTATTAATTTATAGAGGTACTATGTCTGTATTTTGAATGATCAACATCTACACATCTTTTGTTGCACAGTTAGACACGTTAGCACACCCACATGCAGGTGGTGATGAGGAAGTTACATAATGAGCCAATGCTCATCACAAACTTTTCCCACAAGCAGAAAAGCGTACCAGCATATAGAAGGTGCTCAGTGTCACTGACACAGCTACAAAACACCAGTATGGTAACAGTCATGAAATAAACATTGCTTATCAACATTAGATGTAACATAAATCTCTAATGTACATAACTGATGGGGAAACAGCTAAAAAGATCCACATTAATGTCAACCAAATGCATTTGAAAGTTATTTGCCATGCAGGGAATACTGGGAAAGTCAATTTACGGTTTTTCGCCGTATATATTAAGGAAACATACCGTTAACCAGGTTACGGATTTGTACTGTAGCATTTTTACAGTTTTTTTACTGTTGAAATCACGGCCATTTTTTACAGTGTACATATTTGCCTTTATGCTATATACCTGTAGTTATTTGAAAGTAACTCATTACAGTTTTACAGAATTACAGTTCTGAGATAGTAATATTGTAAGGTACAGGATTACTTTTAAATAACAAAAAAGTAATCTGTAATGTAAGACAGTTTGGAAGTAAATTTACACTTAGGGCTGTGCCATTAAACAATATTATATTGAATTGCTATAAAATTAATGTCAATAACAATGAATAGGTCAAAATTCTCGAATCAGATTGGCTGATAGACATGCAATATTCTGTAATAACAGCACTCGTACAACCTCTACTCTCTTCTATATTACTCCGACCACATACAAGCAGATCAACAAACTCACAAGATCAGCAGATATGCAGCTGTTGGACAACATAAGGTACCATTGAGGCTTTTAGGTGAGAATGTACTTGTTTAGATTGCAAGTATGCAGTTTATTTATAAGGACGGTGCTTATTTTAAATAATTATAATTTCGGAGATACAGCATGTCAGCCTGTCATACTAAGCAGAGCAAAGATGGTTGATGTTCCGCCACAAGATGCGACAGAGACTAAATAATAAGCCCTTAGAGGAGAAAAACTCAGCATAATTTCAATCTACGGCTGATTAAATCATTATCACACAAGTCGATCTCCCTCTTTTTTATGTTGTAGTGCTGTATTTAAACCATTGTAATCTGGTAGTGTTTCTGGTAATGTTTTTAGTAGAGGGTGCGTTGATTTGGTTTTATTCGGACTTAATTACTGTGAAATCCCGATTGCAACAGAGTAATACTGGGAAATGTCTCTAGACTGATGGCATTTCATGCCGTTCAGCCTTATAATCTTAAAATGTGAGCAAAATCGCCTTTTTTGTCGTCACTTTAGACATTAAGCAGGAGAATCATATTGGTGAAGTAGCAAAGATTTCTGCTGTTCTTAAGTCAATTGCAGATGTGTATGAATGGTGGAAGAAAGTAGTTTCTCATACAAAATAATTTCTCGATTGTTTGATTTTGATGTTTGATTTTCTTTTGTTATACACGATTATGTCGTTGAACTGTTGTATAAATGCAATATCACACATGTAGCAGAGCGGTATGGCTGTATATCTTCATGGGTGGGACAAGTGGAAAGATACATTTAATAATTTATTTATTTATTTATTTATTTATTATTACTATTCCTATTACTATTAATACTACTTCTATAGTTGCAATTAGCACTTTTTTGAAATGGAAGTCTTTCATATGATTACAAATGCTTTTGTCATGTTTGATCAATTTAATACAGCTTTGCTAAATAAAATAAATTACTACTATAAAAGTGCCATACATGAGTATGATATGAAATCAGGGCGTATTACAGAAGTGTTTGAATTGCATGACTGCAGTGTGTGTGTGTGTGTGTGTGTGTGTGTGTGTGTGTGTGTGTGTGTGTGTGTGTGTGTGTGTGTGTGTGTGTGTGTGTGTGTGTGTGTGTGTGTGTGTGTGTGTGTGTGTGTGTGTGTGTGTGTGTTGTGTGTGTGTGTGTGTGTGTGTGTGAGAGAGAGAGAGTGAGAGAGTGTGTGTGTGTGTGTGTGTGAGTGTGTGTGTGCACATGTGTGTCATGATGAGAGAGATTACCTGCAGCCTTTGGTCCATGTTAATGAGGTAATGAGTGTAGAGGAGGAGGCTCTGCTTCTGCCCTCATACACTCCATTAATCAGAGCAGGTCACAACACACACACTAATGCACTGACTCAAGCTGCTTTTACTTCAGTGCCTTTGACTGCTTAACATGATGGACAGACACAAAAATACAACAATTGCACATCCAAAATAACAACAAGAAAATCTCACCTGCTGAGATCTGCTCTGCACACACAAGACGAGACTGAAACGAATGAGTTAAAATTACATGCAAACTACTGTACGATTAATGTGGGAGGAACAATGAACTATTAAGCTGAATTTCAGTGTCTTGTAGGTGTGGCTGAAGTTAGCTTGATGTTATGTTTTTAACAAACACGTTTCACTAAATTTACTGGAAATCAAAAAATAATTGTTGACCCTCCTGCTGCCTGACACCCACAGATTTATATCTCATATCTCTATTAGAATTTTTTTTACTATTGTCAACATCACATGAATATTCATAATTTAAGCACAATAATAACTAATACAATTTAAACACAGTATAAAAAAATCTAAAATTTTCAAATATATGAGCATCACATAAAAATAATCATAGACTTTTTTTCTTAAATGCATATTTATTTTTATTGTTTTTAGCATAAGAACATAAACAACTTTATAACAACTAAAACAACTAAAACAGAAAGAATACAAAGGCCTTTTTACAATACACAGAATGTCGGACACAATGCAATATCATCAAAAAAAAAAGAATAAGAAAAAATAGATTAAATATAATAAATAAATAATTTAAAAAGAAGTGTGTAGGCTCCATATCTCAATGCATGCCAAACCAACCCAGCCTATAAATTTTTACAAGTCAGCAACACTAATAGAAAGCCTAATTGGATTCCAGCATAATCTGACTGAGAATTACTTTCTTTGCTAATATCATACACAGGGATACTGCTTGTGATGTATACTGTATTTATACTGTATTTGTCTATATTTTTCTGAGGTTTCTCCAAAGAGGGCCAATTTTGGCTCAGGTGACAGTTCAATCTTATATACTTCACATATAAATTTAAAAATGTTTTGCCAAAATGGACTAATTTTATGGCATGTGCAGAATCAGTAAGACGGTGTACCCTTTAGAGTTTTAACATTTACTACACAAAGGATACATTTGGGAAAATCTTATGCAATTTTACCTTTGAATAATGAAGTCTTCATGTGTAAGTTGATAGATTCTCAAAACATTATAAACATCTTGTACTGAATCAAAAAGCTGTTTTTAAGGCCGATTTATATTTTAATTCAACTTGGCAACAAAGATTACAGTCACTGGCCACTTTATTAGATACACCTGTTCAACTGCTCGCCAACACAAATTTCTAATTAGCCAACTTCATGGCTGCAACTCAATGCATTTAGGCATGTAGACCTGGTCAAAACGATCTGCTGCAGTTTAAACAGAGCATCAGAATGGGGAAGAAAGGTGATTTAACTCACTTTAAACATGGCATGGTTGTTGGTGCCAGACGGGCTGGTCTGAGTATTTCAAAAACTGCTGATCTGCTGGGGTTTTTACACACAGCCATCTCTAGGGTTTAAAGAGAATGGTTCGAAAAATAGAAAATATCCAGTGAGCAGCAGTTATGTGGGTGCAAATGCCTTGTTGGTGACAGAGATCAGAGGAGAATGGCCTGACTGGTTCCAGCTTATAGAAAGGCAAGTGTAACTCAAATAACCACTCATTACAACTGAGGTATGCAGAAGAGCATGGTTTACCACCAACCGAGCATTTGTGTCAACGCCACAGCCTACCCGAGTATTGTTGCTGACCAGATTAATTCCTTTATGACCACAGTGTACCCATCTTCTGATGGCTATTTCCAGCAGGATGACACAACTTGTCATAAAGAGTAAATAATCTCAGACTGCTTTCTTGAACACGACATTGACTTCATTGTACTAAAAAGGCCTCCACAGTCACCAAATCTCAATCCAATAGAGCACCTTTGTGATGTGGTGGAATGGGAGATTTGCATCATGGATGTGCAGCCGGCAAATCTGCAGCAAATGCATGATGCTATCATGCCAATATATACCAAAATCTCTAAGGAACATTTCCAGTCTCTTGTTGGATCTACGTTACTAGTAAGGTGTACCTAATAAAGTGGCCGGTGAGTGTGAATACAAATAAAGCCCAAACAAACCTCTGTTGACTTCCTTTAATAACATAGTTAACCCTTTAAACTCTACTTTAAGCACTTTCAAATAACATAAATAACAAAATAAATTTACAAATATTATCATTTTTAAAAATAACTTAATAAAAAAATAAAAAAAGATAAAACTTAACATATACTATTGAACCAACAATATATACAAATGATAAATTATACAAAGCAATTAAAGCTTACAGAGACTAACAAAAACAGAACAAGGATTGACAAGAGGACAAAATGAAGGGCACGCGTGATGACAGCAGACTGACAGGAAATGAAAGACGGAAAGAAACCAAATCAGAAAACAGAGGGAGAGAAATGTGTGATGTAGGAGTGAAAAGGAGGAGAGGAATAATCTGTGCTGTGTATGTGCGGCTGTGTGCTGCTCTCCTCCGGCTGGACGCCCCAGCAGCCACTTGAATTAGCAGCCGAGGATTATGGGGGAGAGGCTCATTAATGGGGCAGACAAACAGCAGCCAGTGTGAATATTTGCACCCAGAAATTGAAAAGATTAAGTCCTATTTGACAATGACTGGCAGGCTCTACGCGCCGAGAGAAGCTACTGTTAAATATTCATATGCTGCCCGCAAGGCTGTGTTTGTGCAAGTGTGTGTGTGTCCTTCTCAATCCATGCAGTAACGGATGTGTTTTATATCTCTAATTCGTGTGTGAGGGTTTTTCTTAGTGCATGCATGTTTGAGATGTTTGCGAGCGCCAATGCATTTTGTCTGCAAATGTCTGCACTTTTGTTAATGTAAATCCTTGAAAATTCATGGCCATTTATGGAAGGTGAGGAAAATGAGAGCTCAAGTTCAGCCATTTTCTAGCCTTTTTACACAGACATTTTAAATAATTAAAAATGATCACCTGGTTTCAACACCCCCACAACCCCGTTCAGTTTGGAAGGATCACGTCAGACACATTTTTGTTATAATAATAATAAACTTTTATTTCACCTTTGACATGGTCACAGACTGAAATCTAGCCTTGGGGTTTGAAAAAATAAACTAAATAAATACAAATTCCTGTGCCAATCTCTGTATTGTCTGTAAAATGTAGTGAAATGTGAAATATCTTTTTCATATAAAGTGCTTTGTTCATTATAAATCTGCAGCAGGATGTCACTTGTGAGATTGGACCATTCTCAGCCTTAAAAAAGGAAAGTATTTCATCAGAATAGATGGAGATTGTTTGTTTTTTAATCAAGAACTGGTGGGCTAGACTCGTTCGCATCTGTTCTGAGTGATTCTAGTTCTTCATTAATTATTGTTCATTTAGACTTGTGTTGCTCACATTGAAACTGACTATATACCTTAATTATTACAATAATTTGTTTCTATGAAATGAATGCAGTTTATTTCATTTTAATATTCTTCATAAACTTCAATATTTACTAATTTGGAGGAATTTCTAAGTCTATTTAACTCTGTTTAAACTATACTTATATAATTAAATATTTATAATACTTCATAGCTGTTATGATCACCAGCAATGTTGCCTTTGCAGGCTGCTGTAGAACGCTCACATTTAACAGAACTACAAATCCCATCATACACAAATCCCATCATACACTTCACTCACACACCAGTCTCAGTTCACTCTCTGATTACATTCACATAGGTGAAGCTGTTCAGGACTAATCACATGAACTGTATAGAGACCATTCAAACGCACTTCCTTGGTCGAGTCCTGTTTCTTTGTGTTGAGCATTCTGAGCATCATTTTTGTTTTGTCTTGCATGGTTTTTGACCCTTGTTTGTTTATTGTTTATGTTTTTTAACTGCATGCCTTGAACTTTTGCCTGTAATAATGACTGAAATTAGTAAAAACAATTAGTTAACTTGACTGATTTGGGTTGGAACAATTATTTTCACCCTATATTTTTCACAACGTTTATAAGCTGACAACTATTTATCTTTCACACATTAAGAAAAAACGGTCAAATTTGTTAACTTGTTTATTGTTAACTGTAACCTTTTGATTTGATTTAATTTGTTTTTTAAAATGTATGTTGTCAGATTCCTTAGAGTCAATCTAAATCTGCTACAAATTAAATGCTATGAAGATATGAATATGCTATAAATATATCTTGCAAAAAGTCAAATCCAATTAGTTATTCTGTGCATTCCCTGAGAACTGAACTTTTTGTAGTTGAGTGAATATTGTGTCATGACAATTAACACTTTTCTGGACATGAATTATGTTGTCATTCACAGACAGCCAGTGATTAGAACATATTTTTACATCTCATTTTTGTTTAAAGGGATAGTTGTCCCAAAAATGTAAATTCTGTCATCTTTTACTTCTTGTTCCAAACCTGTTTTAGTATCTTCTTCTGTTGAACACAATAGAAGATATTTTAGAGAAACCTGAAAACCTGTTACTATTGACTTCCATAGTATTCGTTTTTCCACTGAGGACACCAGCCCTCCAGGAACAAGTTTGGTGTTTCCTGGTCTATGACAATGAAAACATCATAAGTGTAATTACTTTATTTTCCTTTTAAGGTCTTTCAAAGCAGTTCCACAATTTATTTGTATATATTTTTGGTGAGCATAACATCTAATGGTCAGCGGTACCTATTTTTTTGATGGAAATGATGCTTTGACAGAAACTTGTTGATTTGTGACTGGAGGATGCTTTAAGTAAGTAAATAAAATAAAAATCTTGATTGGACGTTTTATTGGGTGGTTCATTCCACTGTAATGACCCCTGATAAATTAGGGACTAAGCTGAAGGAAATGAATGAATGAATGAATGACATTTTATTGCAATTTTAGATACCATAATACACTGTTGTTGTTTGTTTTTATTTTATTTTTTAAAATAAATTGTGTATATACATTTATACATTTCATTTATTGTCCGCTAAAACTGCAGTTAGGGATGTGCTATATAATGACATATTGCATGAACAAAAGAAGCAAAAATGTCATATTATGCTCTATAGTTTATTTCATGGTGTCACAAATTACATTTTTTATAGTAATAACTTTTTTATAATTTATGAGTGCAAATTTACACACCATTACAGGGATGCAGACAGAAACATGAATAACAGCATTGGGAGAAAGTTGTGATCTTGAAACTACAATATTTACATTTAACTTCATTAAACAATTCATTTAACTTTTTTAAACTTTAATTTTCAAGTCTGTTCTAAAAGATTAACCATGTAATATCAAGTAGTTTCAAACATAGGCTTTAGGATCATTGACATTATCCTAAAGCATTTAAAAATACATGTGAAAAATATTTTTACACATCGCTAGGCCCACACAGAATCTGTGCGCACAGAAATCTGCTGATTTCCGCAGATTTTTAGCCCTTCATTGAGTTTATGTGTTTACTTGTGCAAATGTGTGTAAATTTATGTTTATTCAGTTTTACTAATATAATTGTGATTATAATAATAGTAATATTAAAATGTTCATATGATTAATTTACAGTACTGTTTGTAAAGTAATAGTTTCTGTCATTTAGTAGATATAATATATGAGAGATTTGCTTTGTTTACCAATTAGGTGGATTTCATTGGATTTGTATTGTAAACATTAAATCAAAGTTAAAAATATATTATTTTTAATTTAATATAGTAAGATTTTTGTTACAATACACCCAAAATCATTCCACAAATCCACAGACTTTTGCAAAATTCTCCACAGAAATACCAAAAAATGTCCGCAGATTCTGTCTTGCCCTACACATTGCCAAACAAATTATGGCTGTTTTTTTTTTGTCTCAACCAACAATTTTGCAGCTCAAAGTTTGATCAAAAGTTAGTAGTTTGTACCATTTCAATAATGTTGAAATGATTTTTAGTAAATCTTTACATTTTTAGGCAAAATGGACAACATAAGCTTTTGACTTCATCTAAGAATTGGCGATTTTCAACATTGCAGTGACACAAAGTGCAATGTATGGTAGTAAAAAGAGTCACTTAATTTTGATTATGGCTTGATATGCTATTTGTGCAAAGGTTCTTTGTGACGTTGTGTGTGGATCCAGTGGTTGGTCCGTGTGCCCACCACCATAGCAAGGTGATTAATGACGTGCCCTTTAGGTGTCTGGTTAATGCCAACCCCCCACTGGCACTTCCCTTTAAATGGCAAACTCATGACATAAAGAGGGAGCTAATCTGACAACTTCAATTAATCTACTGATCCTTTTTAGGCTTAATATCACACCAAAATCATTTTGTGAACGAACAAGACTTTTTTTTTGGTCATCTAGAGCAATCCAGAAATGGATGGTTCAGTGCTTTCCTGCATGACTTGAATCTTAAAGTTACTGGATGTTGATTTGTAAGGCTCCTCTAATGTTTTTAAATAAAATGAAAGTTCTGCATGGTTTCTTCATTTACATGTCCTAACTACTTTATAATAACTTCTTTGAAACTATTTTTGCATTATTTCTGGTACTTTTCAATACTGTACTGCATTTTAAATAAATAAATAAATAAATAAATAAATAAGTGTATTTATGTATGTATATATGCTTATACCATGATTGTATTCCACAAAGAAGTTTGTCTTCTCTATATGTATATCAAAATGTAACGTTTAGTTTGTAAAAGCATTTTGCATGTCATTTAAAAGCCTTAAAAAAAACTGTCAAAAAGTTGCATCATCTTGGACAAATATTGTCCTTACAAACCATCATTGTAAAGATTATTTATTCATCTTTCAGATTATGTATAAAAAAAACCCTATCCGCTACTCATTTAAATTGAGAAAATATTCTTTTATGACCACTTTTTAGTCATATCACACATCAAAGTGAATAGTATATAAAATCATGGTGTATACAACAGTATCTAGACACCAATATTTTAACAATTAATAAAAAATTAATCACTTTTTGGCCATCTGACACTAGGTATGGATATATATAATGCAATCTTGATTTTCAAAAGTAATACATTGCTTTGTTAATGTGTATTATGACCATTTGTTGAGTCTCTGCATACAGTTTGATATTACGCTTGACTTCAGAAGCTGAAGTTTTATATTTAATATATCTAAAAGTGTAGTACAGTACTATTTACTTTACAATCTGAATCAACGATTAAGCTTGTAACACTGTAGGCCTAATTGAACGTTAATAACTTGGTTATCAAGAAGTCAACAATGTTTTTAATAAACAAGTTGGATATATAAGGTATGCAATATGTGGAAAACAATTTACAATTATTACTAGTAATTATTTCTGTGTTCAATTTTCAGCTAACCTGCAATTTTGCTAAAACTATGCAAAAGTCTCAAAATATCACTTAGTCTGCATTATTAGGATGCATTGAATGCTACTGTATGAAATAAGTCTTAGCAAGCTAAAGGACCAGCAATTTTATTCAAACAATATTTTAATTTGTTATAATTTGACATACTGGATTTTCATGAGTGGTTAGCACTTTTGAATCACAGCAAGAAGGTCGCCGGTTTGAGTCCCAGCTGGCCTAGTTGTCATTTCTTTGTGGAGTTTGCATGTTCTCCCATGTTGGCGTAGGTTTCCTCTGGGTGCTCCGGTTTTCCCTACAGTCCAAAGACATGTGCGTTAGATTAATTGGATTAACTAAATTAAAAGTGTGTGTGTGAATGAGAGTGTATAGGTATTTTTCGGTACTGGGTTGCGGCTGGAAGTGCATCCAGTGTGTAAAACATATGCTGGAATATACAAGCGGTTCATTCCACTTTGGTGATCCCTAAAAAACAAGGGACTAAGCTGAAGGAAAATGAATGGATGAATGGAATTTCATTTAAAAATGCACACACAGTCAAAATAAAAACCTGGTGATGCTTGTAGTTTCACAGCTGGAAATACAAAGACTGTTTTCTTGTCTTCTGTTTCTTAAGCATTGGAAAGCATGTGTGTTTTCAGATGATTTTTTTGTGAAAGTCCACCAGGCCAAAAGAGCCCACAGTCGAAGACGTACACACACACACACACACACACACACACACACACACACACACACACACACACACACACACACACACACCAAACACTACAATGCACTATAATCACAGTGCTGTGCTGTGTGTGTGTGCTGTGAGCGCAGCGTGAAGCCACTCTGACACCCCGTCGATCAGCCTGCCGTGAAGCTGCACCTCCAGCGAACGCTCCGCAAATACAGCAGCAATTCATTTCCTTGACAAGACTGGATTCTTCAGACCTGACAAAGCTATTTACCTAGCGCGCCCCAGTGCTAGCCCATGCTAGCGCTAATGTTTTCCCTTCTGCCGAGGATCAATATCTTTGGAAGTGTACAAACAGCAGTCCCTCGGTGGAAGAGATCCTGATGTGAGCGACTAACAGACCGGCGGAGACCAAAAACCAACAGCAGAGAAATCAAATCAACAGCACATGCTAATGGGCCCCAGACTGAATCAACATTAGAGAGCTGTCAAAAACACTCCGCTCCGAGCGCTAATCAAGGCCAAATTAGACAGAATCAACACCGGCCAAGATCACACAGACTATATCAACAAGTTGTGCGAATCCACAAATATATGGAGATACTGAGACAAAAAAAAAAATGGCTCTGCGATTTGAGCGTGACTGAATCAACAGGAGTTTTACTTCATTATCTGATTTGATGAAGATACTTTGAAAAAACGTTGCACCTAAAGTAGAAAAAATAGGTTTGATTTCATGGTGTGAAATGGTAGTGGCAATAATCTATACAGGTTAATATCCTCATCATTATCATATCAATAATAATAATAATTATAAAATTATTGCTTATTTTACTCACCTCAGGCCATCAAAGATGTTGGTGACATTTTTTTCTCCATTTCAAATAATTTATTCATTCATTCGTTCGTTTGTTCATTCATTCATTTTCTTTTCGTTTAGTCCCTTTATTCATCAGGGGTCACCACAGAGGATAGAACCAGCTTCATTTCAACACTGAAAAGAATATTTTGGTCCCACTTTATATTAGGTGGCCTTGCATCAAGACCTAAATGCACATACAGTAAATGTACATAATATGGGTAGGATTTATGGACAGGTTTGGTGGTATGTATGTAGGTTTAATGGTTGGTTAAGGTGTAAGCCAGGGGTGTCCAAACTCAGTCCTGGAGGGCCGGTGTCCTGCAAAGTTTAGTTCCAACTCTAGTCAGACACACCTGGGCGGGCTAGCTAATCAAGCTCTTACTAGGCTTTCTAGAAACATCCTTGCAGGTGTGTTGAGGCAAGTTGGAGCTAAAAGCTGCAGGACACCGGCCCTCCAGGACCGAGTTTGGACACCCCTGGTGTAAGCGATGGTAAACAATGTAATTACAATTGTAATTACACAAATTAATTACTCAGGTAATTTCATGCAGGTCTTTAATAAATTACAAGTACAATGGAAAACATGTATTTATATAATTAGTACATTGTAACAAGGGATTTATTTCAGTGTACATATTGGCAAAAGTGGTGCAGTATAGTGCTGTCGCCTCACAGCAAGAAGGTCGCTGGGTTGCTGCTTCGAACCTCGGCTCAGTTGGTGTATCTGTGTGGAGTTTGCATGTTCTCCCTGCGTTTGCGTGGGTTTCCTCAGGGTGCTCCGGTTTCCCACCACAATCCAAAGACATGCGGTACAGGTGAATTGGGTAGGCTAAATTGTCCGTAGTGTATGAGTGTATGTGTGGATGTTTCCCAGATATGGGTTGTGGCTGGAAGGGCATCCACTGTGTAAAAACGTGCTGGATAAGTTGGCGGTTCATTCCGCTGTGGTGACCCCGGATTAATAAAGAGACTAAGCTGACAAGAAAATTAATGAATATTAGCAACCCCATATAAAGTGGGACCAATATTTTCAGCTGAAATTGTGGTACTTGTTAATTCATAAATTGCAAGTTTAAAAATTCTAAACTTTGGAAAAGTCAAATTTCTGACTTTTTTTTAAAGTCCAAAAATCCTATACAGTTAAAACTAAGTTTATACACATTTCCTAATGATCAGTGATGGAAACAACTATAGTTATGAGAATAACTGCTGCTATAAATAAAGGGTGATACTTTTCTCAGTTATGAGTAATCAAATTAATTACTGTTTCCCCATTACAACTCCTTTGCCATTTCTGACAATAAGCTGCATGTTACTATAATTGAGAACAATGAAGCAGTTTCTTAGAGAGCAGCTTCTCTCTCAGCCATTGGACCTCTCTTTCTCTGGGGTGGGTTTGTGTGTGTTCAGGGCTGGGGCATGACACATAACCAACCAGTGATGATGATTGGTGTGTCTGTGAACATGCTGTAACTGAGAACCTGATGATTGGCTTAGATTATGGCTTAGAGTGCATTTCCATCGTTTGCCAAACAGAGGCACAGTATTGTGGGTGTTTACATACAACCAGGAGGCAGAACAATAGCAGTTCCAACAAGTTTAAGGGTAGCTTTTGCAAACTGGAAATATAAGCACTACTTTTCTCTCATTGAGGTGAAAGGCAAGAATGTTTATGTATCGTGCAACTTAGCCAAGGAAAAAAGAGTCTCTCTGAGTTGGTGACAAGTAATTCTAGTCACCTCAATGAAGCCACTCATGTCGTCACATGCGACCACAAAATTAGTGGCTAAGTCAAGTGTGAGTTGTGGTCTGAGCAATAAATAAAGTTCTAAACCATCTATTGTGCAACTGTAGTAATAATAATGTTTATAATGCTATGTTGAATCTAATGGCTGTCTCTCACATTGTCCCACAATAACATTAAAATAGTGTAGATTGGTGTACAATGTTTTAGATTTATTTTATAGTCATTTGACATTAGATTTTTTTTAAGTATAGCAATAGTTACTTTTTAATGAGTTACTTTTATAACTATGTTACTCAGTTACTATTTGTGAGGAGGAACTAGTAACTTTAAGTACTCTTTTAAAGGAACATGCCAAACACTGCTGATGATGATACACTGAAGACTTGATCAGTAAATAATGTTCAGTTGCTCACACGGACTGATCGTTTGTTTTTATAAAGCCTTAATGTTTTATAATATTGTGTGAAAGGGATAGTTCACCAAAAATGTAAATTTGCAGTTTTTTTACTCACTCAGGCCATGCAAAATGAATAGCTAGTGCATAAATTTGCACTTTGAGAGTAAAAAAAAAATAAAACATATGCAGGCAAAACAAAATTAATGTGTGTGGTTTTACATGCAAAATACAGAAGTCAGAATTATTAGCCCCCCCTTTTATTATTATTTTTATTTTTAATTTTAATTTTTTTATATTTCCCAAATTATGTTCAACATAGTAAGAAAATGTTCACAGTATGTTTAATAATATTTCTTCTGGAGCAAGTCTCGTTTGTTTTATGTTGGCTAGAATAAAGGCAGTTTTTATTTTATTTATTTATTTTTTCCATTTAGTTTTTTATTGCAGTTTCCATATTCACATATAGATAGGGTTTTCCACAATGTATTTACAAAATAATCAAACAAAGGATTCCCAAAATTGTAGAAATAAATGAAATTATAAAATGCAAAAAAAAATCCATTAATAAAAATGGAAGTTACATTATTAATTTAAGGACATTATAAAAAAAAAGAAAATCAATACACTCATAATTGTTTTGTATATAATCAAAAAGAAACAGATAAAATTAATTTGTTGCTTTTCAGTCACAATTCAATTTTGTACTTTTTTTAAGTCATATTGTGGCACCCAGTAAACCTTTTTTTTTTTCTTTTTTTTTTTAAACCATTTTAGGGACAATATTATTATTCCCTTTAAGCGATATAATTTTCGAATATCGGAATACTGGCTAGTGCAGCTAGCTGGATAGTCCAGCATGCCATCTTCTGTTTAAAATGCATGATGCCAAATATGCGAATGATTGATTCATTTCCAAATTGCAGCATTATCTTGTCGGACACCATGATACAGAAAGGATATGGTTGTTATCTGTTCTTATATATCATGTCATGTTGTGACTCCAAGAATCTCAGCTATCTGAGAACATTTCGATGAACAAACATTCTCCCTGTAATGAAATTAGAAATGTTAATGGTATAATAAAACTAAAACACAAACACTATGAAAGGATTTACTTGTAGTTCATGGAATGTTGTATGATTGCCTAATGTTCAGAACGCGCGATGAACATTCAATAGTAACATTTCCATTATGTGTACAGAATAACGAATGGAATGTTAATGGAAAGATGTATCCAAATCTAAACTTTCAGAAAACCTTTTAAACATTGTGCTTTTTTATCTGAAAGAAAAACATACTTTTGTTAGCTTATGTTGACACAACAAATGGAATAGCCTCGGATGCTTTACATTTAAAAAAAACACAAAAAAAAAACCCCACTGTAGTTTGTGTGATTTGCGCATTGCGTGTTAAATGACATTTTAAAAGCGAATAACAAATATTATGGGGGGTGGGGTGGGGGTTTGCATGTATGTGCAAGCATTTGCGAATATGATGGAATGCATATTTGAAATTCATTTGCATATACATCCAAAATGTGACAGGTACACGGAAATGCTTCTGTATATGCATATATATGCTTGTGTCGTGTGCATGTGTGAATATGTATGCATGAACAAAGCAAGGTGAGCTGTTCGAGCGCATGTGTGTGTGTGTTAGGGTGAGTGTGTGTAATCGCCTGCTCTGCTGTGATAATGCTGAAGCCTGTTATCAGCTCCATCTCTGCCTGAGGACTCAGCGGAGGGAGACACACACACACACACACATGCGCGCACACACACACTGCTCTGCATATCTCTAGCTTACACAGCCCTCTCTCAGTGCGCGGGGACCTGGGGGGCCAAGACAACCGCTGTTCACTATAAACCTCTGACACTCATTCAGAGTCTGTCAGTTTCAGTATTGTGCTTCTTCTAGAAAACACCTGCTTCAATCAGCACACCGAACATTATCAAACCGGCCTTTACTAACATTTATTAGTCATTCAGCATGATCTGAATGTATTGAAAGGGCCCCTTTGACCACACGCTGTGTTAATGTCAGAGAACATCTTCTTGTTAATTAGATGTCCATTCATGAATTAACAAAATTATTACAAAAAATCTGTAATTGCTTTTATGTATGTTTTGTTTTATGGTATTTTATGGTATATTCTCTTTCCTAAGATGATGTGAATAGGGTCAAGGTCTGAAGCCTAAAAGTGGGCTGTACTACTTGAGCACTTTAAGTGTCCCGAAGTCTTTTAAATACAAATAGCTTTGTGCTAGAACTCAAATTTAAGCTGTTATTCAGTGAAATGTTTTTCCTCATAGGGTTCAAATGATAAATGGTGCCTTTAGAGATTCAGAACTGTTTTACAGACATTTAAAAATATATATTTTATTAAAAAAATAACAACATCATGTAATTTTTTGTTCACTTTAGTCAATTGTACTCTGACTAAAACATCTAATTGAAGACAAAAATGAACAGTGTTTTGGCTGGCAAGAAATTGACCTTAACGTAAATTTTAATTAAACATTTACTGACATTTTCAAGTGTATCTGTCTGCGTACTGCAAGACGAGGGTATAAGATGAAAGGGCATAACTTGTAAGTTACAGGTGTAACTTGCAGTTATCAAGATCCCATTAAACCATGCAAGATGTCACAACAAGATGTTGTTGGCAAGATGGTGGAAACACTTACCAGAGAACATTTTCACCAAAAGTTTTCATGAGATTTCTCCAAAATGATACACAACAAATTCATTTAATATATTATTATATTCATTCATATAGCAACTCCACCATGCAACTCGCTGACTTCTTCATCCATTTTGTCATGACAGTTAGTCTACTCTTAGTCACCCCTTTGGTTGCAAATAACATTACAATGACAAAGTAAAGTGCGTGAAAGCCTCCGCAACTCATGGCTGTAAGTAATAACTGTGATGGTTGGGTTTAGGGTTGGAGAAGGTGTAGACGTTAATAACTGTGATGGTTGGGGTAGTTGTAAACATTAATAACTGTGATGGTTGGGTTTAGGGTTGGAAAAGGTGTAGACGTTAATAACTGTGATGGTTGGGTTTAGGGTTGGGGTAGGTGTAGACGTTAATAACTGATAGTTGGGGAAGGTGTAGACTTTAATATTTGCGATGGTTGGGTTTAGGGTTGGGGAAGGTGTAGACGTTAATAACTGATAGTTGGGGAAGGTGTAGACTTTAATATTTGCGATGGTTGGGTTTAGGGTTGGGGTAGGTGTATACGTTAATAGCTGATAGTTGGGGAAGGTGTAGACTCTAATATTTGCGATGGTTGGGTTTAGGGTTGGGGTAGGTGTAGATGTTAATAACTGATAGTTGGGGAAGGTGTAGACTTTAATATTTGCGATGGTTGAGTTTAGGGTTGGGGTAGGTGTAGACGTTAATAACTGATGGCTGGGGAAGGTGTAGACTTTAATAATTGCGATCGTTGGGTTTAAGGTTATGGTAGGTGTAGACGTTATTAACTGTGAAGATTGGGTTTAGGGTTGGAGAAGGTGTAGACATTAATAATTGCCATGGTTGGGTTTAAGGTTGGAGTAGATATAGATGTTAATAACTGTGATGCTTGGGTTTAAGGTTGGGGTAGTTGTAGACATTAAAAACTGTGATGGTTGGGTTTAAGGTTGGGGTAGTTGTAGATATTAATAACTATGATGGTTTGGTTTAGGGTTGTGGTAGGTGTAGACATAAATAACTGTGATGGTTGGGTTTTGGGTTGGGGTTGGGGTAGGTGTAGACAATAATAATGATGGTTGGGATTAGGGTTGGAGAAGGTGTAGATATTAATAACTGTGATGGTTGGGTTTAGGGTTGGGGTAGGTGTAGACGTTAAAAACACTGATGGTTGGGTTAAGGGTTGGAGAGGGTGTAAACATTAATAACTGATGGTTGGTTTTTGGGTTGGAGAAGGTGTAGACATTAATAATTGTGATGGTTGGGTTTAAGGTTGGGATTGTTGTAGACATTAATAACTATGATGGTTGGGGGTGAAGTTAGAATGATTCAAAGGGCCCAAGGCGTTTAGGGGCCCACCAACACCCAACAACGCCCACCACATTCTGAACACTTTTCTCCTGGAAAACATCTCTACTTGAAAACACAAATTTGTTTAGCTTGTGTTTACTATTCTGATGATGAAATGTAAAGAGTAATGACAGAATTTTAGCTAAACAGTTTCAACCATAACAAATCCATCGTGTAGACCAGTGGTACCCAATCTTTTTATCACCGCGGATCAGTCGATGGTAGACAGTTTTAACGTGGACTGAGGGGCGGGTGATGGGGTGCAGGTCTTAGGTTGCTAGGTGACCATTAACTGTTTTCTCAAAGAATGACAAGCTGACAAAACATTGCTGCAGCTCTGATACAAGTTTTATTATGGAGAAAATTACAAAGCACTGCAGTGTGGGTGTTCTGTGTTTGTCTGAGATAATTAGTCTACTGAAATGTGTATATTCCATACAAGCTGATCAATCGGTCAGTTCCACTTGACTTGAGGTGCGCTCGTGGCATTCATTCAACTGGGTGTGTCTGGAAGGGGCGAGTGCATCACGCTGCTTGCGCACGTGCAAACTCTAGAAAGGACTTAATATGTGAACAACCCCTAAAGGCCACCATCATTTACGATCTCCAGCAGTTAATCTTTTTGCACAGACATGGTGGAATGGGTTGCAGATATATTCCTGGGCAGTCTGCGGGTCCTGCACTGGGCGTTTTTCCCTTAGCAAAGAAACTTTCCAAAGATGTCTGTTACTAACCGGTACTGGTTCGCGGCCTGGTGGTTGAGGACCACTGGTGTAGATGTCTTTCACTCTGCGTTTTACAGACAGAACAATCATCTCTGATCAAATATGCCTGGAATCCACATCTAAAAGCAGGTAGCTTTGACTGCTGTTAAGAGCATCACTAGCATGGGGGTCCAATCTCTTCATTCCACTAATCACCCGACGAGCACCCAACCCCCCCATTTGGCTAAATTATTCGTTTTTTCAAATGCAAAGCGCTCGGAGAAAGTGAGATGATTTCTCCTTAGTTGCTTAGGAGGCCAAAAAACGTGGGGAGGGAAAGAAAGCCACCCGCAAATAATAAAAAAAGAAGACGAAGGGATACGTGAAAGAAATGACTTTCTCCTTCGTACGGCGGAGGTCTTTGAAGTCGACCGCCATGGAGGGGAGGGAAGCAAGGGAAGATCGTGTTAACGAGATGGCCTCTAAACATGAATTAAATGGTGGGAGAAAAGAAACACGATCAAACCTCTCCTACTTAGGCTGCTTACAAACCCCTTTCAGTGCCCGCGAGGTGTTTCAAAGCCCGGATTCCTGGCCGGCGCTTCTTAAAGGAGCCCGGTGTTGAAGAGGGCGAGTTTTAGGGAGGGCGGGTGATAGACTATAGACATACATCATAGGCCTTGAATGGGGAGGTCAGGGACTTACACGTTGACACCAGGTCAGAAGTGCTAAAGGATTACAAGCGCACTAAGCCCTCCGGATCCCTTGTTTTCACTGCTTCTCTCTGTTTGTTGTTTTGTTGTGCCGCAGACGTGGGGAAGAAAGGAGAGAGTGGACCTACGGACGGGAATTAGTGTAAAAGCCTGCAGAGGAGAATGGCATCTCATTCACACCTCTTGTTGGCTGTTTTCGAGGCCCCCCAAAACAGCCCTCCCATCCCTTGTTGCTGTGAAAGCACGTTAGGTTGGCTTTGTGCAGACAAAAGGAGACTCCCCTCCCTGCTCTCCGGACCCCGCAGGAGCAACAAGAGGATTTGGCACGGCACGCTAAACCCTGAGCCGCTCTCACTTTGATTGGCTTCGGTAGGAGAGCTCCCTCTCCCTTTGTTGATTAATCAAGAGATTTTCCAACTCTCTTTCTCTTTCTCAAACTCTATTTCTCTCAAGCTTCCCCCCCAGCCCGATCCACTCGCTGCCTCGCTTTTTCTTTGCTTCCAACAGCTTTGAAGGTATTTGGTCTTTATGACATCATGTTAGAGGGAAGTTATGTTTCTTTGTGCATGATAAGAATTATTATTGAGCATTCTATAACCTGCGACGGCTTGAATCATTTTGGATTGGTGCCACATGTGCTGTTTATTAAGGTAGATTAAGGGTGTATCCACTCTTGTAGTTTGGCTGGCTTGGCTCTTTCGGTCTACACCAAATAAGAAAACACTACACTCTGTCCTGGGACATTGTCTTTAATTTTTAATTACTATTGTTTTTTAATTGATAGGACAGAGTATAGACAGGAAAGCATGGGGAACAGAGAAGGGGGGAAAGATTGGGATAGGAAATCGAACTTGAGTCGATGTGAACACCGAAGTGCCATGCGTTGACATGCTTAAGGTCTTTGCACACTGAAGTCAGACATTTTCATTTTCATTTTTCATTCAGACATTTTTTTTTGTATTTATATGCGAAACATTTGTCACATCAACAAACCTTGCACACTGAATTACTCCATTATGAAAAAATGTAAAACATTTCAGAGTCAATTCAAACAGTGATGCTGTTCTCCTCTCTTCTTCAAAGAAGATAAAGAAAGAGGTATAGGCTACATATTGTGTTCATCCAATACTGCATAGAGAGGAAGAAGAGTTCAGCTCTCATTATCAAAGAGCTGCGGTGGATTATCCTGAAATGCAAAGTTTATTTCAGTAAATCAGCTGAATTTTGAGACATTGCTTGTGATACTTCATACATTTCTGTATATAAACATAACCTGAACAGAGACTGGCAGTACCTACAGACATTATAATAGATGGCGGCTTTATTGACGTGTCGATGCAACGGACTGAAAGCGGATCATTCTTTCCATTGTAATGTCAACAGGCAGCACGTCAAATGTAAAGACACAGGCACACCACTAAACAGCAGCAGGGCAGAGGTGCGCCAGTCACTAAATCCAGTCCCGGGTTCTCAACTGTATGCCAGTTTCAGTTTTTATTTTATGTACTGTGTTTGTCAAAGTTATCTGTAGCTCAAATTATGGCATTCTGTATTTAGCTTTTTCGCTTGTACGGTGGCCCTGAACTGTCAAAACAGTTATTCAGATGAAATGCACTAACCACAAAAGTTTTAGAAATGTAATCCTCACAGTAATTACTTCTACATCAGTAATAAAGTAAATCAGTAATAATGATAGGGAAACACTGTGGCTCAGTGGTTAGCACTGTCACCTTACAGCAAGAAGGTCGCTGATTCGAGTCAGTTGGCATTTCTGTGTGGAGTTTGCATGTTCTCCCATGTTGGCGTGGGTGATCTGGTTTCCCCCACAGTCCAAAAAGACATGCGGTACAGGTGTATTGAATAAGCTTTATTGGCAATAGTGTATGTGTGTGAATGAGTGTGTATGGATGTTTCCCAGGGTTGCAGCTGCATGCGTAATACATATGCTGGATAAGCTGGTGGTTCATTCTGCTGTGGCGTCCTCTGATAAATAAAGGGACTAAGCTGAAGGAAAATGAATGACTGAGTGACACTGATCATGTTAAACTCATTTGCAAGATCACATGTTCTTGCTTCAGTTTAAGATTTTGGATCATCTACAATCATGCTGGAGAACATGATTATTCACTTTTAAAGCTTTAAAAGGCATTTTTATATTCAAATGCATTTATTAGTTCAATGTTTAACAAATTGCTAATCTGTTAACATCATTTGAAATGCAAAACAGAATGATTTCACTAATGTTTTCACTTTTAGACCCTACTATATTTCAGCCAGTATTTTCATGGTGCATTAAATCATAATCACTTGTACTGAGACAGATACCAATAGAATCATATCTGTTTATCATTATTAAGTGCATCATATATGCGTAAATAATTATAAACATTATTAGCTCAGATAAAGTCTATAACATTGTGCCGGAAGCGGTCTTAAATGATCCAGAAAATAATAAAACAACAAGCAAAAATCAGAGAAGAAACCATGTCAACTTTTTATAAGTGTATTAAACATCTCAGCATGATCTCCAGGATTACTTTCCAGAACATTCACTACTAAAGAACAACATCAAAACTCTTTGTTTGGTGCTTTAAAAAAAATGATGCTGAGGATAGTCGGGAGAAGGAAAACACGATCAGAAAATGTTTTAAGCCAAACTCAAAGGCTCCGGTTGAGAATACAAATACCCTGTATAACCGTTATTCCACATCACTGACCATGCGTTTCTAGTGAAATTTGAGTCGAAATCATCTAAGCTGAAGCACACTGTAAATAATCATATATTACATCGCAATGGACATTCATTTTTGGACTCTTTTCTGATGCTTTTTGGCCATGTGGGTGATCGCAATGAGTGAATCAGCGAGAGAAAGTGAGAGATTGAGCGAGAGAGATAAACAGAAAAAAGGGGGGTGGCTTTTAACAATAAATCAAGTTCCAGACTAATCTATTTAGCATGCTTTCACCATTATCCTGTCAGTGAAACAGCTAATTAATTAACTGATTCTACAATGAAGAGCTTTTGAATGAGCCCATTTAGGTAATTACTACCAAGAGCTGTTTGGGCGCGTCATTTACTGCAGTCACACAAGCACGCTGGCAGCTGCAATAAACTCCCTATCCTGTACAATTAGAAAAAATTAAAGATAATATAGGTTATTGGTGTGTAGGTGTGCCATTGCGTGTGTTTGTGTTTGTGCATTGCGATTTAGACAGCGAGACTGACACAGACTGGGAGGGACTGGGAGAACTTTACAACCAGAAGATCTAATAATAGCACTGTGTCCAATTAAAACAGGTCTTAATGATATATATAAATTTGATATTTCAGATTTTTGTCCTTATTAAAAACACTTTACACTGTACAAACTCTGTCATTGCTTTTGTCCTCAGCACAATTGAACACTACAGCTGTATTAGTTTTGTTGTGCTAATAACTGGTATTTAGAAAAATAAATTTCAGAAATAGCAAGTTTAGCTGTTATTCATACTAATTTATTAAAAACATGAAATTA
This sequence comes from Danio rerio, assembly GCF_052040795.2. Taxonomy (NCBI): domain Eukaryota; kingdom Metazoa; phylum Chordata; class Actinopteri; order Cypriniformes; family Danionidae; genus Danio; species Danio rerio. The sequence goes on from NC_141041.1 coordinate 17,221,724, forward strand.
TGAATAAATTCTACAAATAAATACTATAAAACAAATAAATTTACTATTGTCCACGTTTAATACACCTTTAATGCTATGACTTGGTAGTGATATCATTTGACAGAGGAGAAGCTGACAGTGATCAAGGATGTGTTCTATTATCGAATTGCATGATTTTAAGTTTGTTTTGTATGATTTTTTTGAGGACGATAAGCTTAAGTCAGGCCCTGCCATGTTTTTTCATAAGTGAAAATGTACATTTCCGGTAGAATGTCCTCTTGGCTTTTTCATTCTACTCGTAGAAAGAAAACAGTACACTCATTCCTGGTATATTTAGCTTATGCATTGTCATTTTTATGACATACAGTTGAAGTCAGAATTATTAGCCCCCTACAAATTTTTTTCTTCTTTTTAAAATATTTTCCAAATGATGTTTAACAGAGCAAGGACATTTTCACAATAAGTCTGATAATATTATTTCTTCTGGAGAAAGTCTTATTTGTTTTATTTCGGGTAGAATAAAAGCAGTTTTTAATTTTTTTAAACATAATTTTAGGGACAAAATTATTAGCCGCTTTAAGCTATATTTTTTCTCGATAATCTACAGAATAAACCACTGTTATACAGTAACTTGCCTAATTACCCTTACCTGCCTAGGTAACCTAATTAACCCAGTTAAGCCTCTTAATGTAATTTTAAGCTGTATAGAAGTGTCTTGAAAAATGTCTAGTAAAATATTATTCACAGTCATTATGGCAAAAATAAAATAAATCAGTTATTAGAGATGAGTTATTAAAACTATTATGTTTAGAAATGTGTTGAAAAAATTTGCTCTCCGTTAAACAGAAATTGGGGAAAAAATAAACAAGCGGTCTAAAAATTCAGGGGGGCTAATAATTCTGACTTCAACTGTATATTTTGTGATAGAACTTGTTAAACCCCCAAAACAATGCTGCACAGAACTGAACACTATCATTGGACATTGGACCGAAGTCACTTACAGAAAAACAGGTTACACAGACATATCGTGGGTTGGTTCTCTCCACACCACCACCAGTGTGCAGCATCCACTTGGATGAAGTGACAGCAGCCACTGGACAACGATGCCAGTGGGCTCACCACAACCAGCTATTGGTGGGAGATGATTGGGAGGCCATGATGGATAGGAGCCAATGGAGGAAATTTTGCCAAGACACCAGGGTTCACCCCTACACTTTACAAGAAGTGGCATAGGATTTTAAATGTCCGCAGCAAGTCAGGACCTCGGTTTAACGTCTCATCTGAAAGACGGCGCCCACTGACAGTATAGCGTTCCCTTCACTTTCCTGGGGCATTAGGACTCACATAGACCACAGGTTAAGCGCCCCCTGCTGGCCTCTCTAACGCCACTTCCAACAGCAACCTAGTTTTCCCATGTTGTCTCTCATGCAGGTTCTGACCATATACATATATAAACAGTGTATATGCCATAATCTACTGATTTATAAAAACTGTATACCATAATCTACCAATTAGATATATTTGAAATACACAAACACACATATGTTTATATTTATTGTAATACTTTAAATGACATATAATTAGTTGTCTTTTATGTCATTTGTAATATTTATCTTTGATCAGATGGTTTTGGATATTTTAGTTTAAATTAAACTATTGGAAATACAGAAATATTTCCCTAACAGGTTATACATTTTTAATATTAATCATCATAAGTTTTAGAATAAAATAAAAAAAAATAATAATAAGAACTTATTTAATATTATTTTTAACATTATTTAAAGTTATTTTGAAGGTGACTTTAAATTTATTTTAGTAAACAACAAGATTTTAGTTTTCCTTTTCAGTAAAGCCCCTATGCTAAATAGTTATCATATACATATACAAATAATATAGAATAAAATAAAAATATCCATTATGTCTTAAACACACACACGCACACACAAATTAAATTCTCTAGCATAATTTAAAATTATGTTGTGCAAATAAGCCCAAATCCTTCAAATCTCTTAACTTTTGGGACACAAAAGATGCTATTCACAGCAAACACAAATAGACGGTTTCAGTACCAGGCCTTTGGTTCTCTACAATAGACAGGACAGGATCAAGACCAGATGCAGGAGGGGGAAGATCAGCGCCGATGAGCTCAGAGTGTGGGAAAGCACATCAGCCAACATCAGTATAAAGAGAACAACATGCTGGACAAAAAGAGATATTTGCACCTGGCCTGTGTCTGTGGTCAGAGGTTCATCACCTTTGGGTTGAAAGAAAAGGGATAACAAACTCTCCTCATCAGATCAGCAGCACTTCATCAGTTCATCATAATAAAAGCTCAATGAGAGGCCGTCCCTTTTTCTGTGGCCTTCTTTCAGGACGCCGGCCTGCTTCTTGTGTCTGGGACTTCTGTTTGCTTGAGCTCTGGACGTCAGGCTGAAAGGGGACACGCACTTTAAATAAGAATGAAACACTCCGAGGGATGTATATTAAAATACACCTAGAAAAAAAAAGGTTTTTGAATCTTGTTTAAACTACTTATTTAAAATGATCTTAATTGTGTTAATTCTGGAGATTTTTTTGAGAAACTTTATTTTTTATTCTCAATTCACTTAAATATGTTACGTTAACTCAATTAATTTGTGTTGGTTTTACAGTGCATTATATAAGTATTGAACATGTCATTTTTTTTCCTGGGAATGATATTTCTAAAGGAGCTGTTGACATGGAATTGAACCAGATTTGGGTAAAAACACAAACAATACAAGCATACAAATAAAACAAAACAAAAAATCTAAAAAAATTAGCTATATGTAATGGCACAAATAGAAAGTACTGAACTACTGAAATGTATATATTACTTTGCATAAAAAAGCTTTTTTGGGTGAAGGCAGCTTAAAAATGACTCTCATATGGAGAATGAAGTCACGTGAATTGCTCAGGTGTGAGTTTTTCACAGGCTTCAACAGAGTGTAAAAATCTTGATGGTTCTGTGGGCAGGGGTGGATTTAACCAATAAGCGAGGTAAGTATACCAAGGAAGTCTGTATACCAATAAATACCTTGAAGTTTCTAAAAAAAAAAAATTTATATAATGTATTTTCCTATTATATTTTGTAAAATAAGGGTCTAACATACACAAATTTACCTTAATTATCTGTGCAATTGTCCTCCCACCCCCAATCATGGATCAGTCCAGCAGTCAAATCAGATGAAATTGTAGTTTTAAAAACCGAATAGTTTATTCATTGTTTTTATTTGTGAACTAATTTTAAGCAAACAAATCTTTGAAAATGTAGAGATTGCATTAAGAGAAAAATATAGAAGGATAAGATATAGAAAATATAGAAAACCCAGCTTAATGAATAGAAATACGAAGAGCGCTTATTACTGTAAGACTTCTGGGTCCCATGGCTCGAATTGGTTAAGGCCCCCAAATCACTAAATCCGGCCCTGTCTGTAAGTCTCGTCTGTCAAATCTGATCTTTATTTTGTATTTTCTATTGGTCAGGTGATTGGCTGGGCCATTCTACAGCTTCATTTTCTTTCTCTGAAAGCATTTGAGAGTTTTCTTGGCTGTGTTTTAGATCATTGTCTTGTAGAAGTGTCCATCCTTGGTTCATCTTCATCATCCTAATGTAGATGTTGGACTGAACAGCTAATATCCATTTACACTGAAGGGCAGAGGATTGCTGAATAACTAGTGATTTCAGCTGCTGTCTGGGCCTACACTTCCCTTTCTTCATGTGTTCAATACTTTTTCCTCTGTGTAATTTAATTTTATTACCCATAACTTAATTTGTAAGCTGATCACTTTTGTTTTCTTTGAATATATGGATTTCTTTATAGTGAAAATTTCACCTTTAGAAATATGTTTTCTGAGAAAACTGGTGACATATTTAATATGTATTTTCCCCACTATAATTGTAATTTGAATATGTATTCACAGATTGCATTCATACATAAGGTATGTGAACATGCACTTTTAAAATGTGTTAAATGTTAAGTATGTTTAGTACATTTATATGCCAACATACCTGATGTAGAGTACAAAAAATACAACTATCTTAACTTCTTTTGAAAAAAATCATCCAAACTGTCACTCACATGAGATGGGAGCAAATAGCAAATGACAACAATCCAATCAATTTCTCATTTATTTTATTCAAAAAGCAATTACACTCATATATATTACATAAGAGAAGACAATGTGATTACAATTTCATGGCATTTATTTTACAGTTGGTTATGCACATATATACGTTCGGTATTATAATTACAATAATTGGGTAATAACTTGGTAATAACCCTGAACCTACAGTTAATGTCTGGTTTAGTGATATGCATAGGTTAAATGGATGGTTAATAGCAGAGGTGGACAATAACAAAGGATTTTTAATCTAAACTATTTCCACTATAAAGCAGTATATTATACTTTTTACTCTACTACATTACAAAAACCTGCTCTAAGACAAAATAATAATGTTATATTCAAAAACTAGCTATTTAATTTCAGTTACCCAGTAAACTTGGCTTGCAAATGTGACTGAATAATTCATTTGTGAAATGGACTGATCTGACAGTGTATGTTCTGGTTGAAAAGTCAAGAATTTATTCATTCAAAACATGATCTTATATGTTTGAGTCCCTAGTAAACATTCTCTGATTCATATGATCCATTCAGATTGATTCTTAAGGGAACGACTCTTTGAATCAAATGATGCATCAGAGTCTCCTGCTAACAATTCCATGATCTAAATGACCCAGTCAGAGTAAGTGTTCAGTTAACAACTTACCAATTCAGACAATCTGGTCAGAGACAGTCTACAGTTAACAAAATAATGATTCAAATCATCTAGTTAGAGTAAATTTCAAGTGATCTATTTCAAGTGATCCATCAGTGTCAGTCTCAATAATGATTCACTGATTCAAATGATTCAGTCAGAGCGAGTCTCCAGTTAATGATTCACGGATTAAAATGATCCAATCATCCAATCAATAGGCACTACACTATTTAACAACTCACTCGATTTATAAGCTGACTCGATATAAGCAAAAAAAAAAAAAAAAAAAAAAACAGGAGATGCTTTGAGCTTGAGCAGCTGCAACCGATAATAAAAATACTAATGCTGAATTTTAGGATTCATTACTGTAAATAAAAATTCCATATCGATCATGACTCATAATAAACCAGTTGCAAACGAGGAAGTTGTTTAACACCCTCGGTATGATTTTCCTGAATCTGTAAGTCTATATGTAGTCTATTTTTATTTCATATCATTTTTGTAATTATTTGATGATTCTTTTAATCTTCTTGTTCACGTAAAGCACTTTGAATTACCATTGTTTATGAAATGTGCTATTTAAATATGCCTTGCCTAATGAAATTTAATTTAAAATCTATGCATATCATTCATTCATTCATTCATTTTCCTTCGGCTTAGTCCTTTACTTATCAGAATGCCCTTCTAGCCACAACCCATTACTGGGAAACACCCATATACTTGCACTCATACACTACAACCAATTTAGTTTAACTCATATTGCATGTAGGAGAAACCAGACCCCTGGAAGAATCCTACGATAACATGCAAACTCCATACAGAAATGGACTCGAAGCAGCAACCTTGCTGTGAGGCAATAAATCCACTGTGGCATTCAACAAGGTACTTGTTGAAAATATTCCTCAGAGATTTTGCTCCATGTTGACATGATAGCATCACGCAGTTGCTGCAGATTTGTCGGCTGCACATCCATGATGCGAATCTCCCAATCCATCACATCCCAAAGGTGCTCTACTGGGTTGTGATCTGGTGACTGTTGAGGCCATTTAAGTACAGTGAACTCATTGTCATGTTCAAGAAACCAGTCTGAGATGATTCACTCTTTTTGACATGGTGCTTTGTCCTGCTGGAAGTAGCCATCAGAAGATGGGTACACTGTGGTAATAAAAGAATGGACATGGTCAGCAACAATACTAAGGTAGGCTGTAGTGTTGACACAATGCTCTCTTGGTACTTATGAGCCCAAAGTGTGCCAAGAAAATATCTCCTACACCATTACACCACCATCACCAGCCTGAATCATTGATACAAAGCAGGATGGATCCATCCTAATGTCACAGCAGAAATTGAGACTCATCAGATCAGTCAACATTTTTCCAACCTTCTGTTGTCCAATTTGGGTGAGCCTGTACGAATTGTAGGCTCAGTTTCCTGTTCTTAGCTGTCAGGAGTGGCACCCGGCATGGTCTTCTGCTGCTGTAGCTCATCTGCCTCAAGGTTGGATATGTTGTGCATTCAGAAATGCTCTTCTGCATACCTCAGTTGTAACGAGTGGTTATTTGAGTTACTGTTGCCTTTCTAACAGCTCAAACCAGACTTTGTGCCCACAGAATTGGCACTCAATGGATATTTTCTCTGTTTCGGACCATTTTCTGTAAAACCTAGAGATGGTTGTGTGTGAAAATCTAGATCAGCACTTTCCGAAATACTCAGACCAGCCCATCTGGAACCAACAACCATGCCATGTTCAAAGTCACTTAAATCACCTTTCTTTCCCATTCTGCTCCTCAGTTTCTGATGAACAGTCTTGATCATGCCTAAAAGCATTGAGTTGCTGCCATGTGATTTGATAATTTGTGATAATGAGCAGTTTGGTGTGGCTCATTTAACATACTAAGCTGTGTAGTATATTTTGTTATTTTCACTTTTGAATTATGGTTAATTATCAGTAGATATCAGTGTACAACAAGCTGATCACATAGTACAAAGTGGTCCCCAAAATGTAGCATTTAAATAGACTTATTATGTTTCAAGATGCTCAAAAGTGTTCATACTTCTCCATAGGCCGTATCTCATCTTTAACAAACAAGCCAGTTCTATGAACAGATACGTGATGACCCTGGATGTGCATGTAGGAGCAGATGATGTGTATGTGCGGAGGTGTTGGAGAATAAAACTGGTCTGAATGGAAAAAAACCAAGGAAAGGCCATCCTGAGTCTATGAATGCCAGTTTTCAGTGACTGCGCGTTCACCTCCCGCTTTGTCTCTCCGTTTCACAATGCAGGCGGCGCTCAATACCTCTTCACCCGAAGCTTCTTCAAGAACACTAGCCCTGCCTCTCATGAATGAACCTCTGTCAGGGCTTTTCTCCCAGCCTTCATTCGTTAACACTGCGAGACATTGCAGATTTGGACAGAGTAAGCATCACGCGAAACCATATTTCACAGTTTATGCTTCCAGACGCCACCTGTCACTTCAGCATATATAGGCCAGCATCAGCACATGCACGTAGAAACACACAATCACACACTCACACACACTTGCGCACACACACTTCTCTTCATACTACACACATGCACTGTACTTATTGCACCTTGTGAAGGACACAAGGGGCCATTAATTACTGGAATGGGCAGTTTTAAATCTGGCAGAAGGACGCAGTGTTGTTCCTGCAGAATGGAACGTAATTAAGGGGAAAGGCCACACGTCAGCGCCGAGCAGCCCGCGGACAATGCTGATGGGGATTTATTACTTCAGCTTCGAGAAAGAGAGAGAGAGAGTGTGTAAGAAACTGTGCTGGAGCAGCAGCCAGAGTCTTACACGCACGCACACACACACATTGGTTTTGGTAGGTTATGAGGACTCTCAATAGCCTTAATGTATTTTATATTCTATCCCATTACCTCAACCCTACCCCTAAACCCAGCTCTCGGAGGAAACAATCTGCATTTTTGCATTTTCTAAATACTTCATTCTTTGATTTATGAGTTTTTTTCTCATGGAGACCAAAACAAATTCCCAGAAAGGTCAGAAATTACTGCCATTGCTCTTCTTTTGGGGGTGTTTGGTCCCCACAATATGATGAACACAGGCATCGCACACACACACATGCTGGTTTTGGTGGTATTTAAGGACTCTATATAGATGTAATGTGTATTATACTATAAAAAATGCTTATTAAATTGCCTTACCTCACCCCTAGTCCCTAAACCTAACCCTAACAGGAAATCAATGGCAAATTTCAAATGTCAAATATCCACTAATCATTCATTTATTTTTCCTTCAGCTTAGTCCCTTATTTATCAGGGGTCACCACAGCGGAATGAACCACCAACTATTCTAGTGTATGTTTTACACAGTGGATGCCCTTCCAGCAGCAACCCAATACTGGCATACACTCTCACATTCACACAAACACTCATACACTAGTTAGACTGTAGGGGAAACCTGAGCACCCGGACGAAACCATGTGAACACAGGGTGAACATGCAAACTCCACATAGAAAAGCCAACTGGTGCAGCCAGGACTCAAACCAGAAACCTTCTTACTGTAAGCCGACAGTGCTGACCACTGACTCACCGTGCCACAAACTTGTTAATTATTATGTTTAAGTGTTTTGAATCGTGAGGACACTGGGCATGCCCTCATAAACCACCTAAACATTCTAATACCAAAGTCATAGCCATGTCATTAATATAAATTTGTGTCCTCGTAAACCACCAAAACTAGTACACACACACACACCTGGCTTAGATTTAACCTAGTTGCGCAAGCGCATGTTACAAACAGACTCCCTTGCAAAAACACACACCTTCACTCCCTCTTTAAGAGTAGCAAATATGGAAGGTCGAATATTTCCCTGAGATTTGCTTCAGCTAATTGTGTGTATATTTGACCCTGGATAAACAACATTAACCTTCAGAGTTGTGCGTGCTCTTGGATTTTCACACGTTTCTTGTGGCTTGACACTTTAAATATCGATTATTAAACACTTGTGAACGGAGCTAAATGCAAGAAGGCGCTAATCCAACTGGAAATATACATTGCTGCATACATTATTTGAATAAAAAAAAAGGTAGGATAGTTGCAACTGGGGTTGGAAATTTTTTTAAAGGAACACATTTATAGCATAATATTTTTAGGGGGAAGAGTCAAAACTGTATTACACTTCTATAGTTTCAAGTCTGAATAAAGTGCATTTTACAGATAGTACCACCCAGCGAGACACAGAAAACACTGAATGAGTTGGAACAAGTTAATATGTTTATAACCCAATATATGATGTCAAACCTGAGAAACATACTGTGCCAATATTTGATTTGATTTGAGTGCTCTAGAGGAAAAAGTTTAGTAGTGAATACTGGTTTTAGTTTCTCCCTGTTGATTATAATATGCTGCAAATGGCTTTAAAAGTATTGAAATATATCGAAGATGTAATATAGGGCACTTTACTGATTATTTATTTTTTATTTGACATGTTTTCTGAAGCTTTACAAATTCTGTAACTGTGAATTGTTACTGTGTGGAGCTAAACAAAGTTTTAAAGTTCCTCTTTCAAAAATTAAATTAAATGTTAGGAGATTAAAGGTTTTGATTGTCACATTCAATTAATTATAATTAAAGTAATTAATTCAAATGGACTTAAAATCTATTTATTTCTGGTGGTAAAGTTCATTTGCAAAGTTTTGCTGTTTCATTCATGATTTAGTAATTGAATTAAAAAAATGTATATAATCAAACTTAACAGTACATTGTAAAAAATGATCAATTAGTCCTAACAGCATGTTTTTTTAAGTCATTGTAACTTTTTAAACTAAGTTAATCATGTTCTAACTTAATTTTACACAAGTTACACAAGCTGTTTTGAGTCAGTTTAACATAAGTTTAATTAACTCATAAGATTAATTTAATTCAGCTTTAAAAATAAATAAATAAATAAATAAATAAGACAACCAGATTTTTTTACAGTGTGGATAAAATAATAAGAAAAAAGCTTTATTGTGAATTTACTATACATAATAGGGCAGCCTGGTGGCTCAGTGGATAGCACCTTCGCTTCACATCAAGAAGGTCGCTGGTTTAAGTCCTGGCTGGGTCAGATGGCATTTCTGTGTGGAGTTTGCATGTTCTCCCTGTGTTCACATGGGTTTTCTCCGGGTTTCCCATATACAGTCCAAAGACATGCGCTGTAGGTGAATTGAATAAGCTAAATTGGCCATAGTGTATGAGTGTGTGCATGAATGAGTGTGAATGGATGTTTCCCAGTACTGGGTTGCAGCAGGAAGGGTATCCGTTGTGTAAAACATATGCTGGATAAGTTGGTGGTGCATTCCGCTGTGGCAACCCCTGATAAATAAATGGACACTGAAGGAAAATGAATGAATAAAAATACAATAATATTAATAGTTTAGTGTCACTGAGATACACAATTTGAGAATGAATTAGCTTTTATTTTGATATGTTTAAAGTTTTGATAATTTAATAAATATGTTTTTATGTGTATATTGTTTTTATTTGTATTATTTATTTGCAAAACTAGAGTACAGTTATAAAACAATATAAATATAATTTTTCTGGCTAAATGTTATGTTTTCTTAAAGCTAACACAAACTCATTTCTGTTCCTTTGTCTTTTCACTTGTTGAGTTAAGTTCAACTGTATAAAAGTTGTAAAGATTTCCTTTAAATTGTCAAGACCACAGACAGCTCATAACATGTTCTGATTTGTTTTATACACCTCTAATCTAATTATCCCAACAAACCACTTTCATTAGCAACATCATGTTGCCCAAAAGAAACCAGGTCACCCTTCATGTTCCACTCAAGCGCAGAAGAAACCACTGAAGGAACGTGCAAACCACAAAACATACATTAACACCCCACTGTTCCTCCCCATGACTGAAAGTAAGAAGCTATAAATTGATAAAAGAGAGCGAAAATACACTTTCTAATTTCCTTCCCTCCGTGTTGAAAGCCTGATGACTGAAATTACACCTGGGCTCCACCTGAGCTGGGTTTTTTTTTTTTTTCCCTTTTTGGCTATTGAACAAGCTAAGCAATCATCTATATCAGTACGCAAAAAGAACTCGGGGTAACAGAAGGCTCACGGATTGAGAAAGCTCTTTCACGGCTGTCATAATCTCACAGGCACAAGCCGAATTGTTCGTCTTCACAGAAGCAGAACACCTGAGTCTTTCCAAAGAGCCTGTACAGTGTGGAAAAGGGCCAGGTGTCCCGAACACAACACATTTAACAGGAGTGATGATTGTGTGGCGCAGCTTTGAAAGCGGGCGAACTGATGAATTCCACGTTTCTCTCCACCCTGAATGCGGACTTTTATTGACGAGCGTCTCTGCCAATATACGGCTGTAAAATGAAGTCTGGTTCTGGCTCTGAATGGCTTCACCCTTCTCCGGTCTGCGTTCCGCCTCCTTCATCTCGCGTTCTGCTATCGGCCCATAAAACACTCCCTCCTCCCTCCGCGCCGCTCGCTCGCTCGTGAGATTTGCCTAACAATGGGTGGCTCTGCCCAAGGTCAGATAAGAAGCCACAGTCCAAGAAGCCACAGTCACTGTTTCTTTCATCCGTCTTTTTTCCCCCTCTCTCTCTCCCCTCACAGCTTTCAAATTATCTCTGCAGCACATAATAATAATTACTGAGGACGGCGGAGAGGAGATAAGGGAGAAGCGGCGGACGGGAGAGAAGAGGGGAGGGCGAACGCGCGGAGAGAGAGAGAAGGAGTGTGAAAAAATAGGGCTGCCAGAGAAAGAGAGAGGTTGAAGAATTATTATTGCTAGATGGAATTGGTAGGGTGGGAGGGAGAGGAGACGCTCGGAGAGAACAACAGCACTAATGTGCCTGTAATGAGCAGATCTCTATTTTTCTTCATATGAAAGAGTGTTTTTTATGTATCGACGCCTGTAGAGGCTCACAATTCTATTATAACATCCGTATAATGCTATTCTGGTGGTTAAGCGACATGAGGCTTTTTGATTTTCAAGGTTGCGTGGAGTTTTGATTGTTGTAAGTCCTCAAAGTTTCCAGGTAACAGATTTGAGGTGGTAGGAGAGGTTACAAATTTTTAGACTTCTTGAATGACGCTGACTTTGCCATGTAAATAGATGCAAAAGATGTCGCCATGTAAACGGATGCAAATTAAAGATAACTTTTCAAATAAATCTAATGCTTCTTGAATTTATATGGGTCCAGACAATATTACAGTTGCAAAAAACCCTGAACGGTTCAATGAAATCAATGACTTAACATAGGGAGTGATAAATCATTTTAAAAAGATGAGGTCTCGAAAGGCTTTAAATGAACAACATTCAGTTTCTAAAGTTGAATTGTAAATTCCAAACTATATTTCTACTCTGTAAAATTATGTCTTAGTTAACAGTTGTCTGCAGCTTGTGACTCATTGATATTTTTATTTACACTTTCAAAATGTAATATTGTACTATGACCTCTGCTCTTACAACTTACAACCTAAACTCTATAATGTAACAAAGTGACTTACACTGACATTTATTGTTGTTTAAAACAGTATACATAGAACTCGTACAGCCTCTTCACCCTTGTGTATTACTCTGCCCACAGAGTGACAGCAGATCAATAGACTCACTATACAGTTTGACAAATATTGCTGCTGTTGGACAACACAATGGACTTTTGAGGCTTTTTTTGGTGAGAATGTTGTTTTTTTTATTGCAACTATGCAGTTCATTTATGAAGACAGTGGCTGTTTTACATATTTATAATTTCTGAAATTTAGCGCGTCGGCATCCATCAGCCTGTCATTGAGCAGAGCAAAGACTGTTGACATTCTGCCACAAGATGTTGACAGAGACTGCCTAATAAGCCCCTAGAGGATAAATAATATGTAATTTCTAACTGCAGCTGATTAAATCATTATAAAACAGGTAAGTGGATCTATATGTTTTATATGTTGTAGTGCTGTATTTATACCACACTCTCAGAAATAAAGGTACACAAGTTGTCTCTGAGGGTGGTACCCTTTCAAAAGGCACACATTTGTTCGAAAAAAAAAAGGGGTCCATATTGGTACCTCAAAAGTATGCATTAGTCTCTAAAAATTTTAAGAGGAACATTTTTTCACATTTTAGGTGCTAATTTGTACCATTTGAAATGGTACCAGCCCAGTGACAGCTCGCATATTTTTATTTCTGAGAGTGCAAAGTAATCTGGTAGTATTTGATTTGCTTTGGCTTTTTCAGAGTTAATTATTGTGATTTCCTGATTGCACCAGTGAAATACTGGGAAATGTCATTCATGCCGTTCAGCCTTATAATCTTAAAATATGAGCAAAATTACCTGTTTTGTCATCAGTTTAGAAATTACGCTAGAGAATCATTCAAATGCTAGCTCTAAAATGACGTTTGTGAAGTAGCAGCGCTTTCTGCTGTTCTGGCGCCAGCTGCAGTTGTGAATGAACAAAGCAAGAAAGTAGTTCCTCATACAAAAAGATTTTCATACTCTCCGTGTTTGATTACATTTTTTATATACACAATTATGCTGTTGAACTGTTGTATAAACGCAATATCACACTCGAAGCAAAGCGTTATGGCTATATATTGTCACAGGTGGGAGACTAAGGCACCTGGCAATATCACACTGCTACCCTGTTTTTTTGTTTTGTTTTGTTTTTTTACCAGAATTTACATAACCAACTCACACAATTAGTTGTTTCAAACTATTAGAATGTCAACAAATTTCAGTTTGTGAAACGTTTTATTGTCTAAAATTGCTGCGGCATATATCAATGTGCCAGAAAGCAGCTTGAAAGATAAAAAGGGGTAAACGCCCATTAATCACAAGATATGGAAAACAATTAATTAACAAATGATTATTGCATTGAAGTGCTGCAATTCTTTTTTTATAGGTTAGCTAGGTTTTTGTAATGAAGTTAGCATAAACCCTGATATTAATATATTTGGCAATTTTACTAATTATGTGTGCTGTAAACTAAACTGTAAATTCTGGTATAACATAAAACAAATTATTAGAACAGTTAGATATGAACTATAAAACAAAAATAAAACATCTAAATCTGAATTATAAATGAACCAGTATTAAAGTCATCCATACTCATTCATCCATTCATATTCTTTTCGACTTAGTCCTTTTATTGATCTGGGGTCGCCAGATTACTTATCCAGCATATGATTTTATGCAGCGGATGCCTTTCCAGCTGCAACCCATCACTGGAAAAACATCCATACACAATCATCCACAGACATACACTATAGACAATCTAGCCTACTCAATTCACCCACACCACATGTCTTTGGGGGAGACGAAGCACCTGGAGGAAACCCACGCCAACACAGGGAGAACATGTAAACTCCACACAGAAACGCCAACTGACCCAGCCGGGGCTCGAACCAGTGACCTTCTTGCTGTGAGGCGAACATATTACCCACTGCGCCACCGTGCAGCGTCACCCATAATATTATAAACAAATAACTTACTCATAAAAACAAATGAACAACTAAATAACTTATTATAATTATTTTTAAGTAACAATATTTTAAAATGTATTTTGGCTTTTAATTTATGCTACAATGGCATTTTGTGTGGGCCTCAAAGTGCATGCTTTTGTAAATAGTGTTTTCTTATCCGAGCTAACTGCAAAACTAATATATTTGAAAACAAGTTCAGCTAAGCGCTTATATAACATCTGACTCAAGCTGTGTGTGACCTCCTAATTGAACTCATTTTCACCAATTAGAACAATATGCAAATTACTGAGTACATAAAAATATTACAAATATTTTTCTTAGTCTTATTTTTTAGGAGTAAAACAATAAAACTATTACCACTTTTATCAACTATTAATATCTTAATAGTTAAAGTGCAAACTGAGACTGACACGTTTTTTTTTTCTTCAACCACTAAGAAATGGTTACCTCCCAGCATATGATTTGACCAAATTCACACATTTTACTTTCACTTTTTGAATTTGATATCTAAAAAAAAAAAAAAATGTAAGAGACTGGCAATACTGCGTGCACATTGAGTCAAAAATGTCAGGTTTTGTGTATTCTATGGACACAGCATTGTAATGTAAACACACTGATAGCATCTTCAAAGCTAATTTCACCATCACAGTCAGTCTTGCTGATATTGCAAGAAAGCTTTTCACCCTGACAAGACATGCAGTTGAAGTCAGCATTTTTAACCCTCCTGAATTATTAGCCCCCTATAGATCTTTCCCCAATTTCTGAATAAAGAATTTTTTTTTCAACACATTTCTAAACATAATAGTTTTATTAACTCATTTCTAATAACTGATTTATTTTATACATGTCATGAAGACAGTAAATAACATATTTCTCAAGACACTGGTATTCAATTTAAAGTGAAATTTAAAGGATTAACTTGGTTAATTAAGCAACATTTAGGCAAATCATTGTATATCAATGTTGTTCTGCAGACAATAGAAATGTCCCGATCAGGTTTTTTTTTGTCCTGGACTCCAAGTCCAAGTCATTTAATTTTGAGTATCCACCGATACCAAAACCCGATTCGATATTTCTATAACACATACAAATATAATATAGAAAGGCAAAGAAACATATAGTGGATGTTCCTTATTTCTTATTTAATTCAATTTATTTTAACATTCAACAGCTTTGTTAACAAACAGAGCACATCTGTGAGGCCGCATAATCAATCAAGTAATAAATAACATCAATTCTTCTCTTTTGGACTTTAGTGCAAGAGTAAAAATAAAACAAATCTAATATAAAAACAAATAGCACCTCAACTTAACAACTTTAAATATCTCACAGTTTACTATGGCAATGTTTTTGTCATCAACTTTATAATACCACCAGACCGCAGACATACTTGCGCTTTATGTTTCAAGCTGCTTCTGTGTTCTTCTTTGCCGCCATTTAACCAATAAAGTTTGCAACAAAGTGATGTTATGCCGTACGTGTTGCTGTTTCTGTGTGAAGTCACGAAAGAGGTCCAACTCTGTGCCACCACATAACTATAGATGTGTTAAAAAAATAATGAGAATATATATACACACATTGGGACAATGTCTGATTCCTTTTTCAAGCGTGAAACCACGTGAACGAGTCTGGACACCCCTAGTAGACAATTGAAAAAATATTGCTAAAGTGGGCTAATAATATTGACCTTAAAATGTTTTTATTCTAGCCGAAATAAAACAAATAAGACTTTCTCTACAAGAAAAAAAATATTATATGACGTACTGTGAAAAATTCCTTGCTTTTTTAACATCATCTAGGAAAAGTTTGAAAAAGAAGGAAAAAAATTATAATATAATTTTAGAAATCAACTGTATAACTGTATATAGTGTTCATGGAGGACCACCTGTCACACCCATTACAGGTCTTTAGTCTTTGCTAAATTAATGAGCTGATGATCTGAATCAGGTGTGTTAAGGCAACATGGAAAATGTGCAGAGCTGGTGGTCTTTCAGGAACGTGGTTGAGAAACACTGATCTATAGGTATACAATGAAAACAGCAATAGTGGACTATAGGATTGTATGCACAATGCACAGAGTGTTTTCTTACATTGACATCTACTGGTCTGGCATAAATAATATTCCATTTTAAGCTGTCTTCATGAATCTGAGAGCATGGGAATCAACTGCACAACATTGTCATCTAAACACAAAGGCTTTCAAAAATGCAAAGAAAGAACTTTTCCATTTTAGTATATCACTGTCATGTAAGTGCACCCTCAGGAAATGGTTTAAATCCCAAAAGGACTCCACATAGGGATTTACAGCTCATCAGTTATTTCTAAAGAAGATGAGCGTCTCTAGAGGTTTTAAATGAACAATATTCTCCAGTCTAAGTTGCATTGCAAATGCCCCCAAATCCCTCCCTTTCACTCTGCACCTCCTTTCTAAACAGCACTTTTCACGCATTTCCGCACCCCTAACCCTTGTGACCCCCATAATGTTATCAGGAAGCAGGGTAAGCCTCCTAATCCCGGGTCCTGTGGTTCCCCACACCACCCCGAGGAGCGTCTATCTGCCCAGCTGAGGTGCTCTGCGTCGGGCTGATACTTGCGGGCTGTAGAGGGGGGTCTGGAGATGCCTATCAAAGACGCTGTACGACACACACACACAGACACACATACAAATGTCACCCCTGACATGTAGACCGCTGGCCATCGTAACAATATTCTGAGGAGCCCTTATCTCTCAACTCAAGCTTGGTTGTCTGGATGACCCATAGCGGTCTGATGAAAAGTAAAGGGGGGTTCTGTCTATATCCAGCCCACCTGCTTCTCACTGGGTCACTAGTCTGTTTCTGCCTTTGCTTGTGGCTTAAGACCTAGGTATATTCATGGTCATTTGGACCTCGGCCAAACTGGATGAACATGCAAATATGTGCTGAGTGCTTTCAAAATGAAATGTACAACAAAAATGACATCCACAAGAAAAGAGAAGCGAACATCATTGCAGTGAAAAGGCAAACGATAGTAACTTTTTTTTTTGGGTCATTCAGAACTAAAATGTCTTTTTTCTCAGTTCCACACTATAGTAATTTAAGATCTTTTACCTTTGGAGAGCAGATTTGTGGCTCATTGATGTGCATTTTATTCAAGGAAACAAAATAAACGAAAACGCAAACTAAATAAAAATAGAGGAAATAAAGCAGAGGATTTCCATGTGAAAAAGGCGGAGCAACAGAGACACACTCACTCATTATGCAATTACCATGAATCAATGGAAGCTTAAGGTGTTAATTTTTAGTTTCAAAACATTCATTCATTCATTCATTCATTTTCTTTTCGGCTTAGTCCCTTTATTAGTCCGGGGTCGCCACAGTGGAATGAACCGCCAACTTATCCAGCACGTTTAACGCAGCGGTTGCCCTTTCAGTTGCAACCCATCTCTGGGAAACATCCATACAGGCTCATTTACACACATACACTACGGACAATTTAGCTTATCCAATTCACCTGTACCACAGGTCTTTGGACTTTGGGGTGAAACCGGAGCACCTGGAGGAAACCCACGTGAACGCAGCGAGAACATGCAAACTCCACATAGAAACGCCAACTGACCCAGCAGAGGCTCGAACCAGCGACCTTCTTGCTATGAGGCGACAGCGCTACCTACTGCACCACTACGTTGCCCGGTTTCAAAACAAACAAATTTAATTTTCACCTGAGGTCCATTCTTCGTACTTCGTTTAAGTAATCTAAGATGATTTGACAGATCCTGGATCTTTTAATCTTGATAACGGATCTCTGGATCATTTGGTTCTTCAAACAAGTTCCCGAATCAGATTAAAATGTCTGGATGAACTGATCTGAGATTGTTGCCTGTGTTGTGAAGGACAGATCTATCAATCCTCAAAATCATGATCAGAAATGGACTGATTGGCTGACAGCACAGCAGTGTGATGACATCATCTCATCAATATTTAATTACCTATGTGAGCAAAATTAAATAAAATTTTAGTAAATGGTTTTTTTAATATGATATGTAATAACTTTCCACTTTTGTTGTGGGCTGCATGCGTTACACTTTCATGTGTCAGGAGTATTTAGCTATTTATTTAGCAGACTTTCTGTTATAGTAGCCTATTCAAATTTTTTAATTTGTGTAAGGAATAACTGGCTGTTTAAATTATTTTTGCATCAAAAAAACATTTTGATATCGATAAAGGCGTCTGCAACTCTTGCAAAGCATCAAATCACTGTCATATTAGCTGTCAAAACATGTGCATGACTGCATAAATTATTATTCCTTTAAAAACAAAAGTTGAATATTGTGCTGGTCTGTTATCATACACAAATTGTACTAAAGCTGGCACTGAATAGTATTCAATTAAATCTAAAAAGTCCATAATATAAATGTACTCTTTGAACCCCTTGGGGAGAGCCACTCATTGTCTTTGTACTTATTTTCGGAGTGCAGATTGCATACGTTTTATTTATATATTTTTAAACTTATATTTCATTTTTTTAAAAACTTTTTACTGTTATCCCAAGTGTATGCAACTACTACTTTAAGAAAATATCAGAATTCATTACTTTCAGTATTACCTTTGCTGGAAAAGACCTGATCTTATCCTGTTTATATGATCCCGAGCAGGTTTAAGCTAACAGAACTGTCAAAACTTTTTCAACTGTTGAAGAACGAAACAATCCTGGGTCATGTCAAATCATTAATATCCAAATCCAACTAATTGTGTAATACAGAACGGAACCCTTATTTCAAAGTCATGCAAGTGTGGTCTATGATGTCTCCTAAAGCACATACATCTAGACATAGAACGGATTTATATTTTCATTATTTTAACCAAAGGCCAGAGTTTATGTTCTTCAATAATTCAATAACAACTTTATGAACCAAGATCATGTGAAAACTTTTTTCATAAATCTCATTAATGCACAAAAATGCAGCAGGAAAGTCAAACATCTTGTAAAAGTCACCTTGTGTAAAGACTATTCCACAGCATATTTAGTTCCAGCTCTGTTTGCTTTAAGCATGAAGAGACCCGGACAAGTCATAGAAAGATGAAAAGCCTAATGCAGGAGACAAACCTTTTTAGATTTGCTCTTATTTCAAAAGTATTGGTCGTTAAAGATTAAAATTGAATCAGAGATTCTTTTTCTTCATGACAGTGCTGTTCTCTATAAATGTCTAAGGTTTTTAAAGAAAAAAAATTCAGGTTCAATACAAGCAACTAAAGCACTGCGAGCAGCATTTGTGGAATGCTGATGATTGTTACTGAGTTTCTAAAAGCAAGATGGATAACGTTTCTGTGTCTTTAGTGCATGCTGACCACATGAAAGAAAAAAAGTCTTTTTGACTTCTCGGAGTAGAAAAATGTCTGATTGTGTGTTATCTGTGTAAATCCAATTGGTAGTGTACAATTACTGTATGGATATACTGTCACATACCTTGTTGATATCTTTACATGGATTTCATACAAAGATTAGTTAGTTAACATGGTCATGACATTGGTTCACAAATACTTACACAGGTTACTGTTTATTATTCACAGTACTGTACCTGCCCCACAGATGTCTATTGTAAGCCTTACTGTAAAGCACGCTGAGAGATGATTAATGCACTTTCACCATGAATTAAATGGAAATTTCCTCTCCAATTCTAAAGAACAATCTTGATTGGGAAATAATTGACCATTACAAATAATTAACAAACAAAACCATTAAAACAAAACTGAAAAAAAAAGACAGAAAACCAAGATTGACCACGGCTGGTTCAGCATCAGCTAACACATAATGGAACAATCAGATGAATCATAACTCACCAGAAATAACCAGAGTTTCCTACCTCAGTCATCTTCGTCTGGAAGAATCTCCTCTTCTACCCCTAATCCTCCTCCCTTTTTCTAGATAGGGCGGCACGGCGACCCAGTGGTTATCACTGTTGCCTTACAGCAAGAATGTCACTGGTTCAGAACAAAATGAAGCAAAGCACAGCAAACTGAAAAAAAATGAAAGCAAACCAAAATCGAGCTGAAACAAAACAAAAAACAAAACAAATAATGCAAAATAAAACTTAATAAAACAAGAACTAAACATTACAAATAAATAACTAACATAATAATTCAAACTAATTAAAATATATAAAAAAGATCAAATAAAAAAGGCATTGGACTCAAACAAAACAATAAATCAAAGCAAAACAAACCAAACTGAAACAAATCAAAACAAATGACACAAAACAAAATGAAACAAAGCAAAACAAATGATACAAAACAAAATGAAACATAGCAAAGTAAATGAAAACAAAACAAAGCAAACAGAAAAAATTGAAAGATGAAAAAAATGAAAGGCAGCCAAACTAAAAAAACAACAACAAACCAAACTGAAACAAAACAAATCAAAAAAGTACAGCAAACTGAAAAAACAAAACAAATATTGCATAATACAACTTAACAAAACAGAAACTAACATTACAAAAAAATAACAAACAAACCATTAAAACAAATTAAAAATGCAAAAAACAAACCACGCAAAACAAATGCTAAAAGTAAAAATGCAAAAAGTAAAAACAAACCGAAAAAAAAAGACAGAACGATCTAAGAGAACTGAAATTTAAACCAAAAAAAGAAAAGGCAGCCGAACTTAAACAAAACAAAAAGTAAAACATCAAACCAAACTGAAACAAAACAAAGCAAAAAATCACAGCAAACTTAAAACAAAACTGAAAGCAAAACCAAAACTGAGTTGAAACAAAACTAACAAATAATAATATGACTTATCAAAACAAGAACTAACATTACAAATAAATTACAAACAAAACCGTTGAAACAAATTGAAAAGGCAAAAAATAAATCAAATAAAAAGGCAAGCAAAATAAACTAAAACCAAACAACAAAGCAAACCAAACTGAAACAAAGCAAAACAACTGATACAAAACAAAATGAAACAAACCAAAGCAAATCAAAACTGAACAAAGCAAACAGACACAACAAAACAAGAACTAACATTACAAAAAAACAAACAAATCATTCAAACAAACTAAAAAGGCAAAAAACAAAACAAAAAAAATGTCTATTTAATAAGGCAAGCAAATTGAATTAAAACATAACAATAAATCAAAGCAAAGAAAAGCAAACCAAACTGAAATAAAGCAAAACAAATGATATAAAACAAACCAAATCGAATCAAAACAAAATAAAGCAAACATAAAAAGCACTAACTGAAACAAGAACTAACACTGCGAGTAAACAACAAACAAACCATTAAAACAAATTTAAAAAGCAAAAAAACAAAACAAAAAAAAACAGATCAAATAAAAAAGGCATGCATATTTAACAAAACAATAAATCAAAAAGCAAAGCAAACCTAACTGAAACAAAGCAAAACAAATGATACAAAAAACACAAAGCGAATAGAAACAAAACAAACAGAAAAGACAGAAAAAGAAAAAATCTAAAAAAGAAAAAAAAATCAAAACCAAAAAAAGAAAAGGCAGCGCAACTGAAACAAAACAAAATATAAACCACTCCAAACTTAAACAAAACAAGACAAAACAAAAAACCATGGTAAACTGAAAAAACTGAAAGCAAAACCAAAACTCAGTTGAAACAAAACAAAACAAAACAAAGAATGCATAATACTACTTAACATAACAAGATCTAAAATTACTAATAAATAATAAACAAACCATTAAAACACACTAAAAAGGCCAAAAAATAGATTAAATAATAAAGCAGATTAAACTCAAACAAAACCACAAAGCAAACCAAACTGAAACAAAGCAAAACAAATTATACAAAACAAAATGAAACAAATCAAATCAAATCAAAAACAAAACCAAGCAAACAACAATAAAAAATAAAATACTAAAAAATGCACAAAACTAAAAACAACCTGTACCAAACAACATTTAAGTTGAAACCGAATACCATATATTATCTTAATAAAAAACAAGCCCAAGGCACACATCAACCCCATGAAAGAAAACAAATGTAAATTAGATACGCATGGTTGGGAAAACTGGGAAAAACTAAAATAATTGTTCCTGAAGAGAAAGTGTGGAGTCATGTGACACAAAATCTACATGTAAACCTGACTGCCTGAACTTTACCAACGACACTGTAAAACATTGGGTGTTAATATTCAGTTGGAAATAGAAACGTGTCGCTGAAGTGTTAAAATTAAATATAACACCCATAATTTAACTTGCATAAAATCTAAAGTTTAAAAGAACCAAATTGCTAAATTAAACAGTGCTATTTTCTTTCTTTTTACAAAACTAACCATACTATATGTACATTTCTTTTCTCCATATATGAAGAAAAGAAATCATTTAGTTCTTCAACAGAAATACCTCATTCGCCTGTAACAATTAAAAAAGCCTGAAAAAGGTGTTGGTTTAATATGCATGAAAGCTTCCCACTGGCCTCTGGAAATGGGAGATAAAGTGGACATATCTCTGAGAGTTATGATAAGTGTGTGTGTTTGTTTGCACACGTGTGTTAGTGTGTGTGTGTGTGTGTCTGAGACATATCTCTGAGCTGTATGATAAGACACATCAGCACGTAACAACACGGCGAAATGGAGGGAGGAGGGGGAGAACGGATGGAGGCAGAGATTGGGGAAAAAAATGAATGACACAAGGGGGCGTTTCTATTTCTCCCTCTCGCACTCAGTGTGGGTCCTCTGGGAAAGGTCGTGCGGCACAATGCAAACATGTCTGTGTGAATAGCTCGATGGGAAGAGGACAGCTGTTTGAGATGACAGCGATGGCTGCTAATGCTCAATCTGTCTGCCTCCCCACAGACCTATTCATACACGCACACGCGCTCGCACAATGACCACAATGAGTTCGCCACAAAGCACAAATGTGCCGCTAACACGTATACTGTACACACTTGCCACTTGTGCATGACAGAATGACAGCCTGGGCTTCCTGTGCTGTGCCTTAATGGGTAAATTACTCTGTAACTAACTGTCATTTAATATGATACGTCAGTAAAAGGAGAGCGATTTATTATACTATGTTGTGATATGTATTATAGACTTTCAAAAACATTCACAGCTAATATTATAGACTCTATGAACAGAAACATACCACACACAAACATATAATTGAAGCTTAAAAGAACAGTTCACCCAAAAGAGAGAAAGAAAAGAAAACTATATCAGAATTTTAAGTTCAGACAAACAAAATCTGAGTTATGTTAAATAATTCCCTTCCAAATATTCATACCTTTCATCAATGAATACTTCTAATACTAACCTCATCACTTTTCTACAACAGGGCTTCATTAAAGAGGACCTATTATGCAAAAATCTCATAAACACAGTTGTGTGGTAACAGTCTGTGAATTTAACCAGCTTCCAATGGTAAAAATGGTATTAATTGAATTTTTTTATAACCTCACATCATAAAAACAGTCTGCAGAAACACTTTGATTGACATTCTTCTTTTATATGTGTTTTCAGAAGGAGAAAGCTCCGCCCATTGGTGACATGACTCCCTCATTAGCATTAGATGTTAATCTTGTTGTTGAATCTGCCACTATGCTGACACCAGCGGCCTCATGTATCAATGCTGCGTACGCACAAAAACTTTGCGTACGCCAGGTTTCATGCTCAGAATCGCTCACGTTTGGATTTACTAACAATGAACTGAACGTGGGAATGTGAGCAGCTTCACGGCAGCTTTCTGGATGGCGTACGCACATTTTTTGTGCGTGTCTGTTTTATTTCCATTGGCGACTCCTAGAAGCAGTTGTGTTAAATTCCTCTCTACAAAGTGTCTGAGCCTTGCAATGGCAGCTGTATGCGACGGGTTCAGCAGGTATATAAGGTTTCCATACCATACAGTTGACCAGCTAAACATTAAAGCACAATTTGCAGCAGTCGCCTGTTTTCCCAATGTAATCTGAGCAATCTACCGCACGCACATTGCTATAAAGACACTATCTGAAGATGAATTTTCATGCGTGAATCAGAAACATTTCCATTCAATAAATGTGCAAATAAAATATGATGCACAAACTTATTGATGATTCCTACTTGTCTTTCTCGTGATAAATAGTGGGCAAAATCTGATATGTAGCGGGGAAAAAAAGAAGAAAGAGTTCATCAGACGCTGGATTCGAGCCGAGTTTATGCTCAATCGTGTCATTACATGATCACATGCGTCTTACGAGGTGCGCCACTGAGACTGTTAAGGGTACTGCAACATTTTACAGATATAAACCACACTATTTTTTTAATGCACTCAGTGCGATGTTCAGACCCAACTGTGTTAACCGCATCAGCTAAACTCTCCCACTCTATTTTTTTCTTTTGTTGTTAATTCCGGAGAACAAACTTGCAAATAACACCGCTTTTCTCCGGTCTACCTCCGAAAGCAGCACCTCCGTTTCACATTCTGTTCAAAGTTTCTCTTTTTGCTTGCTTTTGCCATTGCTTTTTCGTTGGGTTTTGCCATTAGCATAGTCATTAGCATATTCATACGGGGGAGGAGGCAGGGAGGGGTTTTGTGCTCGTGCATGTTGCGCTCAGTTTCACGTTCATTCGGATGTACAAAAGAATATGCGTGAGATTCGGCG
Source organism: Danio rerio (assembly GCF_052040795.2). Lineage (NCBI taxonomy): Eukaryota > Metazoa > Chordata > Actinopteri > Cypriniformes > Danionidae > Danio > Danio rerio. The sequence continues at coordinate 17,246,546 of NC_141041.1, forward strand.
TACGCAGTGTTTCATACATCTGAATTTTTTTTCCGCGTACGCACATTTACAGCTTTGTGTGTACGCAATGTTTTAGTAAGATTTCCACGCAAGTCTTCGTACATGAGGCCCCAGGAGAGGACTAGCCATAGGCCAATCTGGCCTGCCAGGCCCTTAATATAACGTAATAGAAACCTTAAGAACAAAATTATTCAGTAAGAGAAATTTTCATACATTTCTTCTCTTATTTGACTAATTTAATGTGTATATGCTGGGTAAGTGTAATAATTTCTTGGTATCTAAGAATGTTACTCATAATGCACTTACCTGATAACATACTGTATTATAAGAAGTAATTACATGGATTAAAGACAGGTTCAGGTTAGGTTGAGATTACCTAGTTATTAGGCATTACAAGTAGGTAACGTACATGTAAAAAAGGACTGTAAAATGAAGTGCTAGCAATTTCTTTACAAATCAAAAATAATCCAAAACTTCTGAATAGAAGAGTAAATCACAGACAAATAATGGTAGGGCCTACTCACACTATGCTAACCTGTGCCCAGACGCGTTTCCCGGATCGTTTGAGAAGTGTGAGTGCTCTGAATCGGGCTCAAGCATGGTTCACTTGGCCGGCCCTGGCCTAGTTGGAAGAGGTGTGCCTGAGCGCAGCTCACTTGCGCTTTGGCGCAGTACGCTTTTGTGTGAGTGCAAAACGTGCCCGAAACTGAAAGCGAGACATGACTTTTAAGGGATTGTTTCATATGGATTTATTAATCATTCTTACTGTCCAATGAATGCAAACTGTCGTAGTTTATGAAACACGCGAACCCCTCATGGCAAAGCTGCTGCACGTTCAGCAAATCTCCTAATTCCTGCAGCACGAGGACTTTATGATTGTTTATGAGCGTCAAAAGTGACTGATCTGTTCGGCGAAATATTTGACTGTGTCACTGCATATCAAACGACTAAACCGAAATAACTAAAGAAATCTCCCCTGTGCTGAGGCAGAGCGCTTGTTGAACAGTGCATGCCCAGGCCCAAATGTAATGTGTGTGCGGGCTTTCGGGGGAGACGGGAGGGGGGACAAGCGTGCTTTGGCCCGGTTCAAGGCAAGTGTACATAGTGTGAGTACGCCTGTAGTTGATTATGTCATCAACAATGAAAATTTGGTCATAATTTACTCTCTCTTTAGTTGTTAAAAACCTATTAGAATTACGGCCTCTCCAGCGTTTCCAAAACGCTCTGTTTTCAGGGCTCGAAAACTCTGGCTTAGTGTTGACACATGGCGTAACCGTAGCAAAACTCATGCGTTTTAAAACGAAAACGCATCAGTGTAAACGGGGCCATAGACAACAACAAACAAGCTAAACACATCACACTGTGTTTTCACTGTGAACATTCCTGTTCAAAATACACCAGTTACTGACCGTTCCTGCACTTTATTTGGAAATTTAGACCTCTACATCAGTTTATATTTTCCAAAACAATTAACCACAGAGTTATGGAATCAGAAAAATATCAATCCGTAAACATTTTTTATATTATAAATGAGGGAAATAAACATGTATTATGGATGTGACCAAATTTACAGTAAACAACACGCTTTGTAGAAATTCTGTCAATTAAATTGCACAAACCAAAAGAAATAATGCTTATCAAAAGGATTAACGTTGTCTCTCTATAGAAATAGAAACATGATTAAATTTATTTCATTTTACATTTTTGCAATTATGATTATGTTATGGATGTGGCAGATGTGAAATTGGCACTTGTGTGACTTTGATAAATCAAATATAATTGTTTAAACACATTGACAGAGACATTTTTGAGTATTTTACAGTACCGTAAAATGCAAGCTATTTTGGTGAAAACTTTATTTTTTTTCATGGCAGGTTGACATTTGTATGGAACTGTTCATTTATTAAGGTTGGAAATGAAAACTGTATTACAAAAAATAAGTACTATGAATTTATTGCACTCATATTGTATAGCACATCATAGGTAAGATTAACACATGTATGAGATGTGTAATTATAAATGCATTTAAAGAAATTAATTACAGATGTAATTAGAAGCAGATCATTTAAAAAATATGAGAATGTAAAAACATGTATGTACACAATAAGTGCATTGTACCAAATGGTTCATTTAAATGTAAGTACATAGTAATTAAAGCCATCTAATATAAAGTGAGAGCAAAAAAAAAAAGATACGCTAGTTTAATATGCTAACTCTAATTCATCAAAATATAAACTGAACAGCTTTATTTGTGGAAAAATGTCAACATCTGCTACAACCTATAGTGTGCAGTTGTGGGCAGAACTGCTTGTCTGATTAATAATAACATGCATTGGAACATCTGGGGAAAAATGTATGGAAATCATAATTATAATACCATTAGTACTGCAGAAATTACATACCAGACCTTTAATATGCACACATATGAAGCAAAAGCACATGGAAAAAACACCACATATAAATACTAGGAGAAAAAAAAAAGCAGAATTCAGAGATGGAAAGTTGGAGGGAGTATGTTGTAGAGAAAGAAGAAGAAAAAAGTGGCAAGCTAATTAAAGAAAGCCTATGGGCGAAGCTAGGGGGCTGGGAGGATCGTCGAGGAAGGTGTCATCACACACACACACACACACTTTCCTATTCCTTCTCTGGCCTTTTGATAAGACAGAGGTGCCAGACTGGGCTTCACCACACCGCGTATCATCACGAATGGAGCGAGAAAGCGAAGGGGTTTGTTTGTCTGTTTTAAGAAAGTGCTGCTCTGCTCTTGGCCTTGTTAGTGCTCATTAATGACTGACTGCTTGTGTGTTTGAGCAGCCTGCCTCTCTGTTCTGTGACCTGTTTTTATTTTTTATTTAATGTGTGTATACTGTTTGGTAATATGTGTGGTATACGTGTCAGGAGCTATGTCTTCATATCACAATAATACATGTGCTTGTAAGAAGGAAGGAAGGAGGAATCGTGAGATGTGTTCTACTTAGTGGTTCAGTGTTTTCTTACACCTGTTTACTCAAATCATGGTCAAATGACTTTAATGTTCAGACCTGAAACACCTGCTAAGAGATGTGCTAACAAGGTGCAGTCGCGCGCACACACACGGAAAGCTCAGTCAGCCTTCATTAATAAAGAGACGGTGTTTAGTATACTTGAACACCCGAACGTAAGTCAAATAAAACTCTGTTTAACGTTTTAATGGTCTCTTAGGATTTTATGATGATCAAATTTACAATTCCCACTGTGGAAACTCTTTCTGTATTTTGTTTTATTAAATATTCAGTATTACAGAAATTGAATGTGACAAAGATGTATTGTGAAATATTAATTCATTCATCTTCCTTCGGCTTAGTTCCTTTATTCATCAGGGATCACCACAGTGGAATGAATCACCAACTTATCCAGTTCTCTCATTCACACACATACACTACAGCCAATTAAGTTTATTCAATTCACCTATATAGCACAAGTTTTTGTATTGTGGGAGAAACCGGAGCATCCGGAGGTAACCCACACCAACATGGGGAGAACATGCAAACTCCACACAGAAATGTCAACGGACTCAGCCGGGACTCGAACCAGCGACCTTCTTGCTGTGAGGCGATAGTGTTAACCACTGAGCCACCATGTCGCTTCTAGATTGAGAATTATGTCAGATAGAATTAAACTGACTCACTTAAAAAGTTAGAAAGTTTGGGTCATTTTTGGAAATGATGTTAATATTTTTATGTTAATAACAAGTGCCAGTTAAGTGTGACGTCAAGCGAAGCAGCTTTTTGGGTCCAATCGCTCTATCAAACTGTATGGAGAGACTCAACAAATGGTATTTCTAAATATTTGCAAAGCGATGTAATACTTTCAAAACCACAATTGCAATATATCGTCACCTTAGAATTAAAATTTCTGTCATATATTTGTCAAAACTGAGTTATATATTCTTATTAAATGACAACTTATTTACATTGTCACTTTTTTTTATAAGTTGTTTACATTTTAAGACTTTTCATTCATTCATTTTCTTGTCGGCTTAGTCCCTTTATTAATCCGGGGTCGCCACAGCGGAATGAACCGCCAATTTATCCAGCAAGTTTTTTACGCAGCTGATGCCCTTCCAGCTGCAACCCACCTCTGGGAAACATCCACACACACATTCACACACACACTCATACACTATGGACAATTTAGCCACCCAATTCACCTGTACCGCATGTCTTTGGACTGGGGAAACCAGAGCACCCGGAGGAAACCCACATAAGCACAGGGAGAACATGCAAACTCCACACAGAAACACCAACTGAGCCAAGGCTCGAACCAGCGACCCAGCGACCTTCTTGCTGTGAGGCGACAGCACCACCTACTGCGCCACTGCCTCACCCATTTTAAGACTTCTTCATTTAGAAAAACAAAAAGGTTTGCTCTACAAAGTGAAACTCTAGCTTGGCTCTTATAAGGTTCTTTCTGTGAGCCAATCAGCATTTTTAATGCTGGACCGAGGACTAATCAGGATCAGCTTTCTTTGTCATTTTCCCGGACCGCTCAATAGACAGCAGGAAAGACCAGAAAGACGAAATCACACAAAATCAGAGTCAGCTAAATAATGCCGCACCACACTAAATTGAGATGTGTGTAAATGTGATAATTTAGAAGCATTTTTTGACATTGAGATGAAATGTAAAACTTTACATTGTTGAAAAAGAATCACATATTTAAAAATTTCTATATTAAATGAAAAATATTTTTATTTGTGTGTATATAGTCAGTGTGCAGATGCAGTGGCTCAGTAGGTAGTGCTGTCGCCTCACAGCAAGACGCTGGTTTGAGCCTCGGCTGGGTCAGTTGGCGTTTCTGCGTGGAGTTTGCATGTTCTCCTTGTGTTTGCATGGCTTTCCTTCGGATGCTCTGGTTTCCCCCACAGTCCAAAGACATGCGGTACAGGTGAATTGGGTAGGCAAAATTGTCCATAGTGTGTGTGAGTGAGTGAGTGTATGGGTGTTTCCCAGCAGCTGGAAGGGCATCTCTGAAATAATTTTTACCTTCTTTAATGTGCCTGAAAGTCTCAGGTGAAAATGGTCATTTTGATCCCTCTCTACACACTAGTAAAATACACAGTAAATATATATGCAAGATATTTAATATTTTGGGAGGCACTTTGAAATGCCCCTGTGTATGAAATGTGCTTTATAAATAAACTTGCCTTGCCTTGCCTTGTATCACGTCAGAAACAAAAGTGAACCTCTGTTTGAGTTGACATGTAATAAACCTTTTTTTGATTAAATAAATTGGTGAACATAAATGACAAGCGAAGTATATAATATTTATATTACACAGTATTTATATTATAAATCATACTATAAAAGTAAAAAAAAATACATGAACAATCATTCTGACCCTTTTCTTTAAAAACTCTAAAAACACAGGCAGATATTTTCTGCATGCCAGGTTTTTGGTAGTTTAAATGCAATTACCTTTACAAAAATTACACTTACAAATCTCCCTTCTGGCACTGTAGAACTTACAGAGGCAGGTTGGGGCTCGGCACACTCACACCTCAGCACCCTGTCATCTCATCCCCCTCTCTTCTGCCTCAGCCCCTCTCTTCTGTAATGAGGAGGAAAGAAACACCATGCTTTTTACAAGAACTAAATAAGCCACAATCGAGTCCAGAGACTAAAGAAGAGATGTGGATTTCTGATAAATTTCTTAAAAGAGAAACAATGTGGCATATGATTGTTTCATCAGAAACGTCATAGAAAAATGTGAAAATTAAATTTCTATACTTATATTTCTATACTTTTATACACACATTTACACCTAGTTTGACGTGGCTTTGGCTAAAAAGGAGCTCATGTGAATAATAGAACGTATTTATAGTATATATTTTTTAATATGTATGCACAGATTTTTTGAGAAAATCATTTTGAAATATATGTTTTCATTGTCACAATTACCAGCTTATGTTATTTTCAAAGTTCAAGTAGAGTTTTCTTGTACAGATACTTGATTTTTTAAAAAGGTTTTCTCATGCATTAAATAGCTGTTTTGCTAAACTGTTTTATACTTATTTATAGTTTTGATGAGTTTACAATCAAAACATTTTTACCAATCTTTATGTCTTTATATGAGGAACATAATAAGGTCACACATCAAACATTTGAGTTTGATTTAAATAAAAAAAAAAAAAAACTCAACTGCATACAGTACCTTCCATTATTTTTAGTTGGTGTTCATTGGCAAATCCATACATTTGAGTTTGTTCAAGTGATTTTTTTCAATGTATAGATGTAAATAAATTTTGCGAAATAATTCTGATGTAGGGCGACTTGGTGGCGCAGTGGGTAGCACGTTTGCCTCACAGCAAGAAGGTTGCTGGTTCAAGCCTCGGCTGGGTCAGTTGGCATTTCTGTGTGGAGTTTGCATGTTCTCCCTGTGTTTGCGTGAGTTTCTCCCTGGGTGCTCCGGTTTCCCCCACACGTCCCAAAACATGTGGTATAGGTTAATTGGGTATGCTAAAATTGACCCTAGTTTATGGGTATTTCCCATTGATGGGTTGCAGCTGGAAGGGCAACCGCTGCGTAAAACGTGCTGGCTAAGTTGGTGGTTCATTCCACTGTGGCGACCCCAGGTTAATAAAGGGACTAAGCGAAAAGAAAATGAATGAATGAATTCTGACATAACACAATTTAATCTTCTGTTAAAAAAATAAAAACGGCTTTTATTCAAGCTGTAATAAAACAAAAAAGACTTTCTCCAAAAGAAAAAAAAAATATTATCAGACATACCGTGAACATTTCCTTGCTCTGATAAACATAATTTGTGAAATATTTAAAAAAAGAAAAAAAAATTCAAAGGGGGCTAATAATTCGGACTTCTGCTATATATATATATATATATATATATATATATATATATATATATATATATATATATATATATATATATATATATATATATATATATATATAAATATCAATAATACGATCAGCCCCTCAAACAACTGAAAATGCACCTAATTTGTATTTTCTCTTTTGCAAACTATCAAAAGATTTGCTTCATGTTAGCGTGGAAACCAAGCTATTTATAGAGACAAGACTTTTTCCCCTTAAAGAGACAGTTCACCCAAAAATGAAAATCCTGTCATCATGTACTCACCACGGACTTATTCCAAACATGTCTAAGTTTCTTTCTTCTTTTGAAAAGAGTGTTGGAAACCAGTGACATCCATATAATGTTTTCCCTAATAGGAATATCTACATCTGGCAGCCTGATCTCACAAGAAAACGTCACTATTTCGCGTTTTGTCAGTTTAGTGTAGGGCTGTCCAAACTCATTCCTGGAGTGCTGGTGTCCTGCATAGTTAAGCTCCAACATACCTCCCTGGACGTTTTTAGCATACCTTGAAAGAGCTTGATTAGCTGGTTCAGGTGTGTTTAATTGGGGTTGGAACTAAAGAATGCAGGACACCGGCCCCCCAGGACCGAGTTTGGACACCCCTGGATTAGTGGCTAATTCAGTTTTATGTAAATGTACAATTTTAAAAAGGAGGCGTGGCAGAAAATGTTCCAGTATAGAAAGCATCAGCCAGTGTACCTCTGTAGTAAAGTGTGTGTGTGTGTGTGTCTGTGTGTGTGTGGGTATTGATCACAGCGGGTTATTCTCCAGCCAGGGTTTATTAACCTCTGTGATAATGACAGAGCATTTATGTACACAGAGTCCCAGAGGAACCGCAGGGCTGTAGAAGACAGAGACCCTTTAGGTATGTTCACAATGAAAAACTGCCATACTCCACGTACTTGAAAAATGCATAGAGTGCACAGTAAGCAAATTTTCTGCATGCATGGATGACCTGCTACATTTGATACATTCATTTCCCACAATGCAATGGTGCTTGACCTGACCTTCCATTTCCAGTGTGAACAAAGACCCAGAAATAATAATAATCTTGATTTCTTGGTTCATTTTTGATCAGTTACAAGATCGTAAAATTCTAAATTTATGAATTATTATATGATGTGTTATATATTAATATGAATTACTTAATTAATATTATTGTGTATAGCATTCATTTCATTGTTACTGTCGAAACAATTCATTATAAGAATACCATAGCACACAAATGGATAATATACAATATGATTTCGATATTAGCTGCCTCAAGAGTCACTTTGCAAACTGTAGACAAAGCATACTAATTCTGAAACTTCAAATTATCAAAATAAAAGTCTGATTGAAACTGAATGTTTTAATTGATATATTTCTGTTGCAGTATCTTCTCCCTAAAGCTGCAGTCAGTTCATTAGTTTTGAGAAAAGCTGTTGTTAAATACTGTACATACTAAAATGAAAAAGTCTTAACTACAAACTGACAAAATAAAAGTTAAAGAAATTATAACAGAATAAATATTATTATTGTATTAGAAACTCTTAAAAGAAATGATAATGATGCAGTCAAGCCTTTCATTTATCATACCCCTGCTATTTTTAAATATAATACAGCCAAGGTATTTTTCGTGTATGTTTTAATTTTATCTGTTGTGCAGGGTCTTTTCTGATAGAAAATTGTAAATAGAAAATGTAAAATTTGTTGGAAAACTACTGTTAATTTATATTTTTACAAATATTAAACATTTTAATTTACAAAATAAATTGTTTTTAATATTAATAGCAAAAACGTTAGTAACATTTTAAAATAATGGTCAATTAGTTAATGTTAGTTAATGTATTTACTAACATGAACACACAATTAGTAATACATTTATTACATCTTTGTTAAGGTTAGTTAACATTAAGTTAAATGACGTTAGTTCCTGTTAACTCATGGTGCATTACGTAATGTTAACAAGCACAACTTTGGATTTTAAATGTTTTATTAACTCATCCAATTAAACAATGGTCAATTTAAATTAAATAAATAAAAAAATTTAAAAATCCTGAAAAACTAAACACATTGGCTGGAAAAATCATTGAGCTTTAAAGGGACAGTTCATCAAAAAATTTTATTTCTGTCAAAAATTCTCTCCCTTATTATAACCTGACTTCAAACTAATAGCCAATGACTTTCATAGTACTTTTACCCCATACTGCAAATATTAGTTTCTATTGTTTGTCAATTTTTTTCTACTGTATTCAACAGCAAATAAAAACTCATAAAGATTTGTAACCACCTGGGGATGAGTGAATTTTCATTCTTGGGTGAAATATTTTATTCAATTAAAAGATTTCAATTTAATTGAAATTTTTCATTTTAGAATGAAAACACTCCTCATCGAGACTGGCATTTTTATTGTGCTTCAGAATAACAATCTCTGTCCATCCTGTATGGCCTAAACCCATGATATGTGACCATTCACACTAATTTTGTATGCGCATATTTTGCTGTACTTGCACTCTACGGGTTGCTTAATAGCCACTGACGGAACGATACATGATCATTCAGAAGACCAAGAGAGTGATTAAGGATAGCCGTGGCTCTGTTTTAAAAGTTTGTGATTCAGTCTATCTAAACTAAAATGAAGCACCAGTGTTTCCAAACTAAAACAGGGGCTTTTGCATTTACAAAATGGTCCGGGACAAAGATTTCTGAATAGTGTTGACACCAGGAATAACTGTAACAAAACGCATGCATTTTAAAATGAAAATGCACTAAAGTAAAATCTAGCTTACTTCTTTCACTGTTTAATGGATTTTCACTCTAACAAACGTGGGAATCATTTGCTTTGCCACTTATGTAAAATCAATATTTTTTTTTCAATGTGAAAAAAATAATGTGATCATATTTTAGCCACATCACACTTGGCAAAACAACATCAACAGACTTTTTGACGAGCTATAAAAATATAAACATTTGATGATAACAAATACAAAATTGCTGATTGAGACTTCTTAATACTACTTACTAAAAACCCATTCAAGTCTCAAAATAAGTGAATGCATAAACTCTGTGGGAATTGAGATGTGCGCTGTGTAGTTGCAGTGCAGCGGTCCATTAGTTACTTACTGTAAATCAATTACAGCAAAAATACTGTATTTACATTTACAGCGCCATTTATTTTTTCTGTAAATTGTATGTCTACAGTGTTGCATACATTTACTGTAAATATACAGTATTTTTTACCGTGCAACTTTAAAATACAGTTATTTTACAAAATCAAAAAGTGCAGTACACAATATAAAACAACACACATGTTCAATATATAGACACTATACAATATAGAAACTATGACCAGATTCACTGTCCTCCATTCCTCGTCTTCATCTTGCAGCCCTTCCCCCTCCCAGGCTACTCTGAAGCAGCTTCCTCTATAATTACCAGTTATTAATTTTAAATGAGTCTGTTAAGGCGTTGCATGATTTTAATACTGGCTGTTAATATCAGATCAGATGAGATTGGGGGAAGAGGAGATGAGAGGAGGATGATGGAATGGGTGTCTTCTCTCTGCCATCATTAGAGAGGGACGACGACGTCAGTCCATCAGTCTAACGTTACTCCACACACACGCACACTCACACAAACGTCTGGTTTGCCATGCTTCTGGGGACTTCCCATAGACATAATTACTTTTATACACAATGTTATGAATTTCCTGTAAAATCTCGAGTGATTTATTGGCAGCAGTTTGCAAGTAACTTACTGTAAAATCAAGTACAGCAAACTACTGTATTTACATTTCTAGCAACATTTATCTTGGTGTATTTACAGTATTGCATATATATACTGTAAAATATACAGCAATCCTCACAATGAAACTGTAAAATACAGCAATATACTGCATAACTGTCCTACAGTAAAATACAGTTCATATGACAGTTAAATACTGTCATCTGCATAAATTATTAGCTGTGTACTGTATACAGTAATTTTCACAATGCAACATTAAAATACAGTAACATACTGCCTAACTGGCCTACAGTAAAATACAGGTCATTTTACAAAATTAAAATTTACAAAAGTGCAGTACAAAATATTTATTCTGTCCCTTTACCCCAAAACCAAACCCTCACAGCAAACATTCTTAACTTCAAAATACTTCATTCATTATGATTTATAATCATTTTATCAATGAAACCCTCATTTTAGGTCTCCTAATTTCAAGCTCTATCCATGATTTTAGGCAGCCCACACACACACTTTCTTGAGTGAGAGATCATTTTTACACCTGGTTTAAGACCTGTTCATTGTGATGCATATAAATATGCATTTTTTAAATCCTAAATTACAAATAAAACATTTTTACTGGGATTAATGAAGCATTAACATTCATGGAACCAAGACTTTCCATTTACTTGTATTTATGAGGTTCCTTAGATTATTAATACGTTCTTCACACTAATCCTTTTTTTTTTTTTAAATGGATAGTTTGTTCAAAACTGAAAATTCTGTTATTATTTACTTAGCCTTTACTTGTTCCAAACTTATTTAACTGACTTTCTTCTACTGAACTCAAAAAGATATTTTAAAAAAAGATTTAAACCATTTTGTTTTCTTACTATGGAAGTCAAAGGTTACAGGTTGCCAGCTTCAGAAGAAGGAATCTTATAAATCTAAACACTTGAGGCAGAGTAAATAGAGAGTAAATTTTCATTTTTCTGTGAACTATTTCTTTAAGAACAAACCATTGATACATTCTTTATGACGCTCATTAATATATTTTTATGGCATCACTGCAAAACCTCTATAATTTTATAAAGACTGCAAACAAATAAAATTAATGCCAAGAATATTCATGTCAAGCTCATTAATATGACTTGTTAGGCACACATTCGGATTCACAACTTTTCTCGCATGTTCTGCCAAACACGTGACATGCATTACAACTATATTTATTTACCGTAGCAAAAGCTTTATCAGGTAACTTGTTGCAAATCAACATAAAGTCCTAAAACTGACAAAAACAGGTTGACAGGCTTTATATAACAAATTATCTATGTGACGCATTTTTAACTAGTTTTTAATTTGATACTATTTTAAAATTTCAGTTTAGTTTTAGTTTGTTTTATTATGAGTTTAATTAGTTTTAGTTTATTTTTGTAAACACATTTCTATTTAATTTTTATATATTTCATTTCCATTTTAGTTGTAATAATTCTAGTTTTGCAGAATTAACAGAACACATCCAGTCGACCGAAGAAAAGCTTAATGTTTGAACAGCTTACATGAAGTCTTTTGCAAAGCTCTCAGCAATCAAAGCATAATAATTGCAACAAATGCAAACAAATACATGTAAACAAATAAAAGAATTCAGACAAACCCAATCATATTAACGATCATACTGCATATAAGCATGCCTAAATGACATGTCTTAGGCAAACTAAAAAATAATAGAACACATGGTTTAGGTTTATGTTGAAAAGCTGTTTTAGTAGATATAATAATCACACACTTGACTGGTGTGTTTGCACATCAGCTTCGTCTCCAAACAGCCCCAGGTCAGATATTTCACCACATAATGAGTACTTATGAATTCTGAAAAAGATTTTTGCTAATTACTATTAGCAACTACTTAATACACTTCACTTACCATGTATTATTATTGCATGCAATTATTATCTCTTTTGAAAGGACAATATAGAACTGCAGGTTAACTACTGTATATTTATATAGGCCTCTATACACTCTATCTACACTCTATGTTCGATGTAATCTCAACTGAATCATGAAAAAGGGGTGGGGCATATAGTAGCTCCACCCCTTAAAAATAGCCAATAGAATTTTGTTTTACCACCGCTCTGCCAGTGAGAGTGGTTGAGCTTAAATGTAAAGTGTCTTAAAGAGGGCAAGGCATGTCAGATACCAGAGAGCATTTGATTGGTCATGAATTGATGAGAAACCGAAGTTAAAAGGTGACGTGAATAAAACAATTGATCAAAGTCCCTTTAAGGCAAGTCATTTCACTCGCTGGACATCTTTGAAATGCCTCTCAGGCAGTATGCTTAGGCATTCTGTCTGAATGGGGAAACCTCAAATTCTCAAAAACTGTTTGCCAAGCTTACAATTACATTACATATTTGGTGTCCCCAATAAACTCAAACAACAGCTGTCTCATAAGCAGCGCCAGACGGAATCTGCGGAAGTTTTTTGCTTTTTCTGCGGAGAATTTTGGTAAAAATCTGCGGATTTCTGCTGAATTATTTTGGGAGTATCCAGCGGAGTATCATAACTTAGACCTTAATATATTAAATAAAAAGTAATACATTACTGAATAAAAACTGAATAAATTCAGAATTACACATTTACTTAAGTAAATAAACTGAATTAATGTTGGGCTAAAAATCTGCAGAAATCTGCGGAATTCTGCGGAAAATTTGTAAAAAATCTGCGAAATTCTGCGCGCGCAGATTCTGTGTGGGCCTACTCATAAGTTTGGTTCCTAAATGTTCGAATTAAACCAAATCCTCATTTTTTTTACAGGTCCTAGCTAATGGGTATGCACACTCGAAAGAAACGAGATCACGACACTGACCTTATTTATGGCTGTGTTACACATTATCATCCTCTGAATAATGATTGTCAGATCACGCTTGTCTTTTGAAGTAACCCACAACTTAGTCTTGATGGCGATTCTCCTCCAGAAATGACAGCGACTCTTTCTAGTTTGAGTTGTTGCTGTCATGTGATGTGCGTTTGATATGATGGACTGTGCCTCATGTTCATTTCATACAGATTACAAAACCAGAAAACTTTTGTTTTCAAGTGTAGTTGGTTAATTTAAAAGTACAGATTTCAAGTTTTATTTGGATATATTTCTTATGTCTGTGTAGAAAATATATAGCAAAGACTATAGAATACACAAGACATGTCATTTGAAGTTTAGAATAGGGAGAAGTCTACATAAACTAGCAACAACAAATACTCAAACTTGTAACAAAAAGTTGCTGTCATTACTGGAGGAGATTCGCCATCAAGACGAGGAATTCGTTGGTTGGTCCTTCACGCGATCTGACGAAGCATTGAGGTTAGTGTCATGATCTTGTTTCTTTCAATTAGGCTTTTCAAAGATGGCCACCGAGTAAAATGACTTGCCTTAAAGGGGCTTTGTCTATAGTCTTTGCCATTAAGGTGGAAGCAAAGACTGTAAAATACAAATGAAAGGGACTTTGATGGAAGTGAAAAACTACAAGCTTAACATTTATTAGTTTTATATCTTCTCAACATGAATTTTGTCACTGTTTTGGTGCACACTAGCTTATAGATATGAGCAAAAACACATGAGTAGCAGTGCAATATGGCTGTATATCAGCACTGGTGGGAGGTGTGTGTTGGCTTGAGGATGCAGACAGAGTGACTTAGTGCCCCCCACCAGTGCCGATATACCAATGTAATCCCATGGCAATTTGTAACTTTTAGATTTATTGGCTAATTCGTTTGAATTCGTACAATCTAATTTGTACAATTTAGTTAGGGGTGGGATTGGGTGCTACGCCTCGTTTTTAAAATCGTACATTTTTGTACGACCGAACTCCCATCAATTCTTACAAATTAGCCACTAAACTGACAAAACGTAAAATACTTACATTTCCTCGTGACATCAGGCAGGATATACAGCCATATCGCACTGCTACGAGTGTGATGTTGTATTTTTAAAACAGTTCAGCTGGATAATCGTGTATATAAATAGAAAAACAAACATGGAGACTTTCAAAAACTCTCTTATATAAGGAACTACTTTCTTCCACCATTCATTCCCATCTGACATTAGAACAGCAGAAACCGTTGTTCATCACTAACATCATTTTAGAGCTAGTATTTGAATGATTCTCTGGCGTAATGTCTAAAGTGATTACAAAACAGGTGATTTTGCTCACATTTTAAGATCATAAGGCTAAACAGCATAAAATGCCATCAGTCTACAGAGATTTCCCAGTATTACTCTATTGCAATCAGAATTTCGCTATAATTAACACCGAAAAAGCCAGAGCAAAGCATGCACAACCAGTTTTTGTGGTATAAATACAGCACTACAAAATACAAGAGATATTAACTCAGATGTCACTTAACTGTTCTGTAATGATTTGTTCAGCTGTAGTTTGAAACTTATGCTGGAAAAATGCAGTTTTTCTCCCCTAAGCACATATTATGCTGTCTTTGTTGCCATCTTGTGAATGTCAACCGTCACTTTCTTTGGTCTGCTCAGACAGGCTGATGGCAGCCGATGCACTGAATCCGATGCTCGGTAATTATAAATATTTTAGAATAGGCACTAATAATTATAAGTAAACTTCATAGTTGCAATCTAAACAACTACATTCTCAAATAAAAAAAAAAAACTCAAAAGTACATTATGCTTTCCAACAGCCGCAATATTTGTCTGTAGAGTGTCCTCTGCTTGTTGCTGCATGTGGGCGGAGTAATACACAAGGGTGAAGAGGCTGTACTAGTGCTGTTTTTCGCAGAATATTACACAGCTTGAGAGATTCAAGAACCACACAGAACTAATGTATAAATCCTAATAACTAAAAATATTGATTCAAACATCCAAAAAACTTTAACAATTTTTAATTTCAGGGGACCTTTAACTTTTCTGACTTTGACTAATGTAATAATGTGCACGTCTTGTGAAGCTGCTTTGTAACAATGATTATTGTGACAAGCGCTATACAAGTACACTTGAATTGAACTGAATATTTTATTTGAGTTGGTCTTTCGATGACTATTTATTTTAGTTTAGTTCATTTATTGTGTTTTTATATTTTATTTCAGTTAACGAAAAAGTATTTTTAACAAATATTTTAGTCTTAGTTTTCATTTACCAAAATAACCTTGATGCAGTGAGAGAGAGGGAAAAAATGTAGTTTTAAATAGTGTGAAATAAAAAATGAGTCCAAACTGGCCCAGTCATGCACAGAAACTTTCTCTCTCTTCTTCTCCTGCTCTCTCTCTTTCTCCTCCACCCCCCCCCCTCTCTCTCTTTCTCTCTCTCTCTCTCTCTCTCTCTCTTTGTGTTCAGTATTCCAGGGTCCTTTCAGTACCTAAAGTGGCGCTTGCTGCAGCTGAAGTGTCTGTGCATGTGTGCCCGAGCCTGCAATTCACCAATTTCACTGCTAATTAGCCTACAAAGCCGGTGCCTGGCGGGGGGAGTAGAGAAGGGGGTGTCGCACGCGGGGGGTCCAGGGCCCGGGCCCGGGGCCGAGACGAGATGAAGGAGGAGGAGGAGGTGCTGGCACAGCTGACACATATGGCTGGCTACCAGAGACTGGGTGAAAAGGGTGGAGGTGGAGAAAGAGAGGCTGAGTGAGAGAAGGAGGGGAGCAAATGAGAGGATGATGTGGGGTAGAGGAGTGAGCCGTTCTTCTAGAGTGTGATACAGATGGAAGAGAGGGAAGGCATGAAGCCAGAGGAGCACTTTCGCATGATTCACGTCAAGGCTTGAATGCACCTCTTAAAGCAAACGCCACGCTCCGCTTTGACCTCCACATGAAAAGCCGCGCAGATAGTGTCACAGCGAGGTGATTTTACGAGGTCGCGAGATAGCGAGGGCGCCAGTAAATAGGGAAAACATGCATTTGAGATTAGCAAGGAAGAAAGTCCTGCCGATGCCTTTGATTTGTTGCAGCAATCAAAAGCAAGCTGTTGAATGCAGCTTTAAACTTTTCTTGTTAAAGCAGTTTCATTGCATGCATTCTAAGGGTTTGTTTACTCAACGATGTCATGATTTTTTCTTTGCACTTTGAAAAGTTTACTACATAATATTGTTCAAATGATCCCCTTTCACACAGATCAGTGGGATTTGGTGCTGCGCAATATATACAGTAGCACAATTATTAAAATAATGTAAAAATGAGTGCTTTAATACCTGCCGCAATATCACCCTCTAAAAGACTCCTCAGCACATGAGGCAATGTAGTTACATGATAATGACCAGATGAAACCAAACAGAGTGGATTTTATTGTCCAAAAATCTGTAATATTTTAACATTGAAGCTAAAATATTGTATGACCAACAAAGCAAGCCATAATAAGAAAGCAATAAGGCTCCACACGTGTTTTTGTTTACCTGATTGTTGTTGTCGGTAAAACTATAGCAGTGGAGCAAAGTGGTAATTCTATGTTTTTTGATTGTTTACCATGGTAAAACGTGTGATTTGTTTTATGGAACAGTAAGGCTATGTCTACACTAATCCAGATAAATCTGAAAACGCTAGTCACAACAAACAATAGCATATTGTGATGATGCCATGACTGGGTGTGGGATCATGGGAGTTGTAATCTTCAAAAAATCCTATAGGAGTCCTGCAGAAATTATGAACTATTCAAACAAAAGAAGGAGAGTAAGGTTGAAAGCTGTCCAAGCAATACAAGAACGCAGATGCAATTGCTGATGAGTAGGGCCTGACAGCATCAGCAGATGTGTTTTGCTATTTCTGTGCTGAATTTTGTACAAAGTCTGCAGACTTATGTGGAATAAGAGTATAGTAACTAAAAACTAAATAAATACATTCATTCATTTTTTTTTCGGCTTAGTCCCTTTATTAATCCGGGGTCGCCACAGCAGAATGAAACGCCAACTCATCCAGCAAGTTTTTACGTAGTAGATGCCCTTTCAGCTGCAACCAATCTCTGGGAAACATCCATACACACTCATACACTTCGGACAATTTAGCCTTCCCAATTCACCTGTACCACATGTCTTTGGACTGTGGGGGAAACCGGAGCACCCGGAGGAAATCCACACAAACACGGAGAACATGCAAACTCCACACAGAAACGCCAACTGACCCAGCCGAGGCTCGAACCAGCGATCTTCTTGCTGTGAGACGACAGCACTACCTACTGCGTTGCCCAACTAAATAAATGAAATAAAAAAGTAACTTTATTTTTAAGGTTTACGATTCAAAACCAATTAGAACCACTTGTTCAGTAAAGATATAATAAGTGTCATATAATATATCTACAGAAAATATTACTTTACAAACTGTATTGTACATAAACCATATAAACATTTGCATATTATTCCATAATATTACTGAAATTAATATAAAATTGAATAAATATTAGTACTGGGCAAAATGAATACTGATTTATCCCATGTATACATAAAAACACAACTACAATTCTGTCACATAGATATTTCAGTTAATATATGGTTTGCATCATATATATTCATTTATTCATTCATTTTATTTTCGGCTTAGTCCATTTATTAATCTAGGATCACCACAGTGGAATTAACTGCCATCTTATCCAGCATTTGTTTCACACAGCAGATGCCCTCCCAGCTGCAACCCATCACTGGGAAACATTGTACTACCTACTGTGCCACCGTAACGCCATATATATCTGTGTATGTATGTGTGTGTGTGTGTGTGTGTGTGTGTGTGTGTGTGTGTGTGTGTATATATATATATATATATATACATATATATAGGAGCAGCACAGTGGCGCAGAGGGTAGTACAATCACCTTACAGCAAGAAGGTTGCTGGTTCGAGCCCTGGCTGGGTCTGTTTCTTTGTGGAGTTTGCATGTTCTCCCTGTGTTTCCAAAGACATGCACTATAGTTGAATTGGGTAGGGTAAATTATCCATAGTGTATGCAGCTGGAAGGGAATCCGCAGCGTAAAACATGCTGGATAAGTTGGTGGTTCATTCTGCTGGTGTGACCCCAGATTAAGACTATATATACACACACACACACACACACATGCACAGACACACACACAGTTGAAGTCAGAATTATAAGCCCCCATTTGAATTGTTTTTTTTCTTTTGCTAAATATTTTCCAAATGAGATTCAACAGAGCAACGAAATTTTCACAGTATGTCTGATAATATTTTTTTCTTCTGGGGAAAGTCTTATTTGTTTTATTTCGGCTAGTATAAAAGCAGCTTTTAATTTAAAAAAAAAAAACATTTTTAGGTCAAAATATTAGTCCCTTTAAGCTGTAATTTATTCGATAGTCTACAGAACAAACCATAATTATGCAATAACTTGCCTAATTACCCTAACCTGCCTAGTTAACCTAAATAATCTAGTTAAGCCTTTAAATGTCACTTTAAGCTGTATAGAGGTGTCTTGAAGAATATATTGTCAAATATTACTTACTGTCATCATGGCAAAGATAAAATAAATCAGTTATTAAAATTGGGTTATTAAAACTATTATGTTTAGAAATGTGTTGAAAAAAATCTACTCTCTGTTAAACAGAAAACGGGGAAAAATAAACAGTAGGGCTAGAAAGTCAGGGGGACTAATAATTCTGATTTCTATTTTGGATACTTAGTAAAAACAAACCATACATATAGTGTATGAAATGAAATTGTGCCTTTAAATGAATCTACAGTTGACATGTAGAAAAACAGATTTGTTAGAGCAGCCACAGGGGGCGCTGTTTCCAAATCTGGCTTGAGTGCTTATGAGGAGGAGAGCAGCAAGGGAAGGCTGAGTGGGGATGCCCAGGTCTGGTAAGCCTACACTGGGCACAGCTGCACCGGAGCCAGCCCTGGCACCATCCACATGCCCTGGCAGACTTAACAGGTCTTAGAGCCTAACTAAAACACACACACAGACACACACACACACACACAATCCACCCAGTCTGCTAGCTGCCAGCCGTCCTAACACTGTCTTTGCCATGCTGGCACCCGTCCTGCCACCTATCGCTGACGGCGACGGTTTCCACAGAGACCGGAGTCTGGCATGACGCCCAGCAGAGCACTAGAGTATGGCATTGGCAGCGTTTGTATAAGCTTAGGCTTGTCTCTCTCTCCTTTCCCAGTCTCCTTCCCTCTCTCTCTCTCTGTTTGTTTGTTGTTTTTGTTTGTCCTCTGTCTCCCGACGCTTGTATATTTAAGGCTGTGGATGTGGAGGTGGAGAAAAGGATTATTCCGGAGGCGCACAGGGGTCACACTCCTCTGGGGTAAAAGCGACCACCTTGAGAGAGCACCGCAATGCTCTCACACCCACAATCACACACAAACAAAAAAACTAGCAGCATGAAATTTACACCATAACAGTTCCAGTGACAACATACGTGACAGCATATGAACATATGTGTGTGTTTATATCATATAAGCACAATCTAAGTATAGAGCGTCTCTGAGGCATGTTTGTTGCTAAAGGGGTAATGCCAAGTCGACAGATGTAATTGTTTGAGCTGAATATGTTCACCTAAAGCCCTCATCTTAATCCCAGTGGACAGACGCAATATAAAATCCCTCTTTAAAATGAAAATGAAAACAGTGTAAACATTCAGCCATCCAACATGGCTAGCGAGTCACTATAAGACATAGGACTTATATGGATCGTACGTTGCAGGCCACTAAAACGTTACTTTGTAAAGCTGGCTGCGATTCCAGATTATTCACACTGAGCACAACCTATATAAAGTGCAGATGGCAGTTTTGTTAAGCTTTATGACAGTTATTCAGACGGCTCATAAAAAGAAAGTTAACAGCCAGGCAGAGTAATATCTGATCATTTACAGTGACCACTGGACCACACTTTTGCTGTATATATTTTTTGGCAGTTGTACATAGATGCACAATATTAGCATATACTTTTATGAAGAGTTTTTGAGTTTTTCAAATACAGTAAAAAGGTAGTTAGTTATTATTTTAACTTCAACTCTATATTAAACTGACTTAACACATTAAGTTAAAAGTCTTTCAACTTAAAATGAAGTAGAAATATAGTTCATATGAATTTAAATATAACACAAAAATATATGCTGTCATAGCTAGTATATTTTATTCATTATAAGATATTTCATATTATTCAACTTAAAAATTTAAGACAGCAAATACATTTTCTTACAGTGTGTGTATATATGTATGTGTGTATATATGTATATATATGAATGTATGTATATGTATGTATGTGTGTATATATGTACACACACACACACACACACACACACAGTTGATTTCAGATGTTCTTTTTTAAATATTCCCAAATTATGTTTAACAGAGCAAGGAAATTTACACAGTATGTCTGATAATCTTTTTTCCTTCTGGAGAATGTTTTATTTGTTTTATTTTGGCTAGAATAAAATCAGTTTAACATTTTTTAAAAAGCCATTTTAGGGACAAAATGATTAGCCCCTTTAAGCTAATATTTTTTTGATAGTCAACAGGACAAATTATCATTATACAATAAGTTGCCTAATTACCCTAACCTGACTAGTTAACCTAGTTAGCCTAGTTAAGCCTTAAAATGTCACTTTAAGCTGTATAAGAGTCTTGAAAAGTATCTAGTAAAATAATATTTACAGTCATCATGGCAAAGATAAAATAAATCAGTTATTAGAAATGAGTTATTAAAACTAATGTGTTTAGAAATGTGTTGAAAAATTCTGCTCTCCGTTAACAGAAATTGGGGGAAAAATGAACAGGGGGTCTAATAATTCTGACTTCAACTATATATATATATATATATATATATATATATATATATATATATATATATATATATATATATATATATATATATATATATATATATATATATATATATATTTTTTTTTTTTTTTTTTTTTTAAGATCATATATATATATATATATATATATACTGACTGTGGGGAGAACAGGAAGAACGTGCAAACTCCAACAGAAATGCAGAAATAAAATTTCTTTTATCTTTGCAAAAATACAGAAATGCACTGCAAATAGCACAGACCACAATGAAAATGTGTTGAGGGAAGTTTATAAATTGTTTATTAGATTTTATCGAGATGCACTCCTACTGGAGAATAATCCCAATTGATGTAACATTACCAATTCGGTAACACTTTATAATAAGTACACACTATCAACTATTTATTAAGCATTAGCAAATAGTGAAATCATAATTTTTTTAAGCATTAACTCTACATTAAAGGATGTTAGTAAGCAGTTTACAACTGCAGATATAAATGCTCTTATCTTGACTTATAAGTACATTTATAATGTGTTTAATAATAGTGTCTTTTTTACTTTGTTAATGATTCATTTCATTCTTTCATTCATTTTCCTTTCAGCTTAGTCCCTTTATTAATCCGGGGTCACCACAGCAGAATGAACTGCCAACTTATTCAGCACGTTTTTACGCAGTGGATGCCCTTCCAGCTGCAACCCATCACTGGGAAACATCCGTACACACTCATACACTATGGACAATTTAGCCTAGCCAATTCACCTGTGCAGCATGTCTTGGAGTGTGGGGGAATCCGGAGCACCCGAAGGAAACCCACTCGAACACAGGGAGAACATGCAAACTTCACACAGAAATGCCAACTGACCCAGCCAAGGCTTGAACCAGCAACCTACTTGCTGTGAGGTGACAGCACTACCTACTGCGCCACCGCGTCGCCATTATTCATTATTCATTACTAAATTAAGTATTGCATTATTTACAAACCAATTATTTAAAAATAGTTGGATGTTTTTTTTTTTAAGATCATTCAGAACGCGTAGATAAATGAATCATAAACTATTCAATTTAACATTTACATATCTTAATATTCAGGCATATATTAATAGTTAATTGGTATGTTAATCAATGCTTTGTTAACTCAACTTCATGCCGTTTTGTGACCTAATCTAAAGCGAGGACCAGTTATGCTTTATAAATCCCTTTTAAATGACAATTAAAGGCTCAGTTATATCTAAACAGGAAAAACAGAAATTAAACGACTTTATTAATTTCTGTTCATTTGAAGATAATGAAACTGTATCAAATAAAAATAAATCTTTGCAACCTTATCTAATCTAAAACTACTGCGCAGTTTAAACTGCTAAATAACATTGAAATGTTGCATCACATAACAAGTATGGTGGTCAATTATTATATGGTTGTTGTTTAATCTAAGTTTATGTTAAAGTTTGACACTCCTGTTATTCTGTGATGTTAAAACTTTACAGTAATTTAATTTTTTTAGATAAGATTGCAAAGATGTATTGTACATTTGATACTGAGCCTTTAATTGTCTTGCATTTACAAAGCATAAACAGTCCTCAAGTTCATTTATTTATAGAGCACATTTAAAAGCAGTCACAAGACTAGCCAAAGTGCTGTACATAAGAAAAGGTAAAAATAAAAAGACAGAATATAAAAACAAAGAAATAAGGCAAGAGAAACAACTGAAAAAATGTAGCAATAGAAAGGACTATTAAAATAATGTTAAAAAGCCAAGCTAAAATGGTGCGTTTTAAGAAGTGATTTAAAAACAGATAATGATGGAGCCAATCTAATCTCAAGGGGCAAGGTGTTCCACAACTGAGGACCCGCCACAGAGAAAGCTCTGTCCCCTCTATGTTTCAGCCTGGACTGCGGAACTAAAAGAAGATTCTGCTCACTTGACCTAAGAGATCTCACATAAACAGTTCTCACTTTAGATTAGATCACATAACTGGATTAACTTGTGTTAATAAAGCAATTATTAAAATACATAGTAAGCATTACTATGTCTGAATAGTACGATATATAAAAGTTGATTTGAATAGTTTATTAATCATTTACTAACTCATTCTGAATGATCTTTAAAACGATCTCCTACATTTAAATAAATAATGCAATACTTCATTTAGGAGCAAAAAATAAATCAGTCACAAATTATGAAACACATTTATTAAGCACATTATAAATGTGTTTGTAAGTCAAGAATAGAGCATTTGTAGCTGCAATTGTTTACTAACATTTATTAATAAAGTTAATGCTTACCAAATAATGAATTCAATATTTGCTAATGCTTAAGAAATGATTCATAGTGTCAAGTTATTATAAAGTGTTACCAAAAATATCACAATGCTAGATTTTCTAATATCACGCAGCCCTTGTATTGTGATTACTGCTCTGAAATAAGTTCTTTTCAAATGTCTGGGGAAAAACAAAACAACTTTTTTTCCCAATTAAATACACTAAATTTTATTTTGGGGGTGAGGCAGTGGCGCAATGGGTAGGTAGCACGTTCGCCTCACAGCAAGAAGGTCGCTGGTTCGAACCTCGGCTCAGTTGGCGTTTCTGTGTGGAGTTTGCATGTTCTCCCTGCCTTCGCGTGGGTTTCCTCCAGGGGCTTCGGTTTCTCCCACAGTCCAAAGACATGTGGTACAGGTGAATTGGGTAGGCTAAACTGTCCGTAGTGTATGAGTGTGTGTGTGAATGTGTGTGTGGATGTTTCCCAGAGATGGGTTGCGGCTGGAAGGGCATCAGCTGCGTAAAAACTTGCTGGATAAGTTGGCGGTTCATTCCGCTGTGGCGACCCCGGATTAATAAACAGACTAAGCCGACAAGAAAATGAATGAATGAACGAAATTTTATTTTGAGAAACATTTATAATATTTTGGAACAGTAAACATGTCAGGCTAAAAAATTTAAATAAATAATTGACCTCTGTCTTCTTAATTAGTTTCAAAAACACTGGTTTCTTTACAAAACATAAAAAAACACATTGAAAAAAAAACCTTACATATACCTTAGGAACGGTATAATAGAAATTTTTTGCAGTTTTAAAACCTTGACTTTTCCAAACCATGGTAAACCATGAAACTGGTTATCATCCCATGCCTAAGACTGCATATTAATCTACAAACATTTCCCAACAACCAACAACTATACAGTACAATAATTTATTAAACTGATATTCTATATTTGTGTTTGTTTCACAAAAGCCACAGGCCTAAAAATCCACTTCACCCCATGATCAGTTACCCCCCCTCTCTCTCTCTCTCTCTCTCTCTCTCTCTCTCTCTCCCAATAAGAACACTTGCAAAAATCTAAAATTATGTCTTTCTCTTTTTTTTACTACCTTCAGACGAGCTCCACAATGAATGAAAAGGCAGATCTATCTGTAACACTCCTCGTTTAAATATTCTCCCTTCTGCCTATTTCTCCCCCACCTCTCTTTCTCTCTCTCTCTCTCTCTCTCTCTCTGGTCTGCTTTATTTTATTCCTGGGTGCAAGCTGAATTTAATAAATATATGCAAATGTGTGCGGCGGAACATGACGAGTTTAAATCAGTCTGCGCTGCTCTTTGAGCGCTGGTGAGATTGAGGCTGAGAGCTGACCCCGGGTTAATCATTTTTCACTTCCCTATCGCATTCAATTCGCCTGCTGCCAGTGTACGTGTGTGCGCGTGTGTGTGCGTCTAGGTGTGGTATAAGTGAGTGAGTGCATCCCTGCGCGTGTGTTTGTGTGTGCATTATTAATACAGAGGGAGGAAAGTCATGTTCGTGTTTTTTGAGCAGATCAATGAAGATAAAGTCTTTTCATTTATCTTATCACAGATGAATCTTAAGCAGTACATAAGGAGTTTTATTGGGGCGGAAAATATTCTTCCCCACACATTTGCTCAGCAGTAAAACGAGCACCTCGTGACCTGTTGTCTCTTACCTCTCTTTCTTTTTCTTCAGAAAGCATCAAACTTATAAACAAAAAGCTTTGCATTTTTAAGTACATCTTCGGCTTTATTTTTTTCATTTATTATTCTTTGTGCATCACTCTTCTGCTCATATATTGTTTTTGTGATACAATTTAGTAAATATGCTAAAACTCTTAAAAGAGATCAACCTTGTGCTGTTCTATGTATTCATTTATATTTGTGCATGCTGTTCATAGTGGAGCATGGGGTAGAAAGTAACGCAGAGTTAAATGTAACACAGAGTTTTAAGGTATTTGCTCAGGGTTGACCATGGCATGTTTCCGAGGTTTTCACCATAATGTCAGCAGATGTCTTTCTGCCAATTATTGAAAAAGTCAGGCGAAATTTGGATGAGAAACATAGGAGAAACCATTTTTGCAGCATAAAAGTATTTTTTTATTATAGTCAATATTTTTTTATTTTAAAAAAAATTGTGAAAGTCTGTACGTAAGTCTTAAATTGTTGTGATTACCATCCTCTAGGAGTCTAGGCTAAAAGATGAAACCAATCTTAAAGATGTAAAAAAACACTGTCTGCTAGCCAGTTTTGAGGAAAACATGACACAGCGGGGTTAGTTGTAACAGGGCGTTACAATTAAGCCACACACTGTAGGACACCAGTTAATCTAACAAATGTTATTTTTAATAGAACTATATTTTATTGCTAATAATGCAAATAAATTCATTGTGTAATGGATAAATGGATAATAATGCAAATAGATTCAAATGTGAATAAAAAAGAAATTACTGAGGAAATATCGCTACTTTTTAAAGTAAACAGAAATTAAAGTAAGTGTGTGAAATCTGCCTTTGTAAGCATGTGTTAAATAACCCCCTGTCTGTTACAACTCGCCCACAGGTGGGGTAAATAGTAACATTTTTACTCCTGGCACTTTTGGCAATACTGCACAGAAACCATAGGTCCAGCAATCATAATTTCAGTGCTTATTTGTAGGAAAGGCTTGTGTGTTATTGGTAAAAAATATGGTTTGTCTAACCCCATTTCTTTGTTCATTATTTGACCAAAACCAAAAAATGTTACTTTGTGCCCTGCTCTCCCCTATGTTTACTTTATCAATAAGTATGAGACCACATTGGTACATCCAGAAATGGGCAAAAATACATTGAAATGTATTTTAAAGTAAAATACCAAATACCTTAATTTTACGTGTATCAAAATAAACTACAAAATACAGCAGCCACAAATGTGTAAAATATTATATTTAGAAAATACAACAAAATACTTTTACAAGGGAGCGTGGCATTTATTCACAAACCTTAAATCAATAGGTATATTTGATCAAATCCTTCACCATTAAACTGGCTTTCTCTTTCATTTTAGTATACATTTGTACAAATTTCTTACAGAAAATCCTGTCTTTAAGATTATTTCTTTAATCACTGTAAATATCATGTAATGCAGATGAGTTGGAATAGTACTATGTCTCTTCATTGTGTTTCCATCCATTGTGGGGCCGGTGAAACTGCAATAATCTCGTAACAGTCTTATATTTTAAATAAACGTATGAAGAGGCTTTTTTATTTTTTATATTTGTTCAATAAATGTATTTTATTTATTTTTTTTTTTTGCAATTGAAATCTTCAATATCTAATGTTAAACATGATTTCTGAAAACTACTCAAATCAGTTTTGGTCATTTCCATAAATCATGTTTTTTTCCAATTGTACTCTTCAGTGCATATTGAACACAAACCATGATCTTTAAAAGTTATTCATTTTACCTATATATAAACTCTTCACAGCCTTTTGAATCTCTTTGGGTCAAGATTTTTGGTCTCATTCACCTTCAACCATTTTTAAACATTAAAAACAGCTCGCTTGGCTGCTTGATGTTGCAAACTGATATTTTCTTCTTATATTATTCTACTTGTTCTGTATAATCATGCAAACACTTGTTTGTAGAGCAAGTAGTTTGACTGTTTTTTGCCGTTTATTATTCCTAGTCATTTCTCCCATAGGCGACCAAATCAGAAGTTCTAAAACAATCGCAAAAACGAGTGCTTTCGCATTGAAGAATAAGATCAATAGACTGGAGTATTACAAAATACTGTATTTGTGTCTCATATACTGTAATGTGCCACTTTGACATCTCTTCATTAACGGTACACTGCACCTGCAGATCTGCTACTGGCATTTGAAACAGCCAGTGAAGTATTGTAGGAATCACCACTGTAGGACTTAATTGTATGTTGTTTGTCCTATTTTGTTGGAATAACATATGCAATCCTTCCTAAACTAATATTATTTGTAGAGAATACTCATTCTTCCAAAAATTGTTTTCACTTCTTCTTTAACTGGAAGTCCCAGTTTGCCCTTTTATTAAACACCAGTACACAGCCTTTAGGTGTTTTCTATTTATAAAGTTCCTCTGCATTTCAACCTGCAGCACTGAGACTGAGAATGATTATGTGCTGAAGGCTCCTCATCCTGTTCTTAAGGACTGATATTTTATTCCTTTTTATTTCTTAAGCAAAGCTGCTGATACCAAATCGTACACTATACTGCCGTTATATATTACTGGTCTTTGCATTGGGCAGTATACTATTTTCAATAATTGTTGATTTTTGTTGCCATTTGTCTGTTATTTTCTTTATATGTGTTGCATAATTTCCATCCATTCTTCAAGCATTGACGACCATCTTAATCAATTTTCTGTTCTGATCTCAAGCCTTGGCAAATAACTGAGAAAGCACCAATCAAAGGCCCCATTTTGAGGATGTTATCATGTAGACATCTTGCAAAGTATTTTATGGTATTTTAAAAATACAAAAATACAGGGCACTAAAGTATTTTGATACAAAATATAAATCCATTTTTAAACCCCATCAAATACAAATTACAAACTATTTTATGTTTGAAATACGTATATTAAATACATGTAATATAAATACTGCCCAACCCTGGGTACATCAACATGTTATTTGAATCAGATTTTTAAAATAAAGAAGCATTATTACCAAGAATAAGGAATCTCAAGAAAATAAATATGATAAGCTTTATCACAAGGAAGATATAAATATTTAACTGCGTGTCACTGCTTATCAAAAAACTAAAACAATATAACAAAAGAAATCTCCACTGTGCTGAGCGAGAGCGCTTACTGAACAGTGCATCATCGATGATGTAAGCGTGCCCAGGCCCAAATGTAATGTGAGTGCGGGCCGTCGGGGGAGACAAGAGGGGGGACAAGCATGCTTTGGCCTGGTTTGAGGCAACTGTACATAGTGTGAGTACGCCCTTTAACATAAAAATAATCATACAACTAATATTATTTTCTTTAAAGTTACAAATGTTAACTTGTTAGCATGGATATAATTGTTTATGTGAAATCTAATTATAACAAACCATTGTCATTTTACATTTAATCTGTGTATAATTCAGTCTGTTTTTGGTAATTACTGCATCCTTGTGAATTTATACACAAATGTCGATCATTTGACATTTAAAACTTACAGAAATCAACTATACATTTATTTGAGAATTATTGTAAGTTTCTGTACACTTTGGATTTTTAATAATTATTTTATTTATTTAATATACGGTTTTAAAAGGGGAAATATTCCTCCTCATGTACTAAAACGAGCACCTCGTGTCTCTCACCTCTCTTTCTGTTTCTTCAGAAAGCATCAAACTTAAAAATGCAAAGCTTCTGGTTTATAAGTACATCTTCAGCTTTATTTTTTTTATAGATTATTCCACGCACATCGCTCTTTATTTTTCAGCAGTTTAAATGTTCTGCTCTTATGTTGTTATTGTGTTACAATTTAGTAAATTTGCTAAAACTGCTAAAAGAGATCCACCCTGTGCTGTTTTATTAATTCATTTATTTTTATGCATGTTTATTTCATCCATAAGTTAGAAACCACATGGGTACATCAACATGTAATTTGAAACAGATTTTTTAAAAATAAAGAAACATCACATAAATTAAGGAATAATGTGCGAGTCTACACTTTTACATTCAAACAAGTCATTTGTGACACTGAACCTCAAGAAAATGAAAACAATAAGCTAAAATGTGATTGCAATTATTGCTTTTGTCAGATTCATTTGCATGTTTGTGCTTTTACTTTTTAACATAAAAATAAAACTAATAAGATTACAAAGTTATAAGTTACAAAGACAAATGTTAACTTGTAAGCATGAATATAATTGTTTTTATAATGTTTGAAATCTAATTATAACAAACCATTGTCATTTTACATTTAATCTGTGTATAAATAATTCAGTATTTTTTTGCAATTACTGGCTCCTTGTGAATTTATAGACAAATGTCGCTCATTTGACATTTAAAACTTACAGAAATCAACTATATGTTTATTTGGGAATTAGTGTAAGATTCTGTACACTTTGGATTTTTAACAATAATTTTATTTATTTATTGTACAGTTTTAGAGGGGGACACCCAGCACACACACAACGTCATAAGACATTAATATAAGGTTAGATTTAGGTCCCCAGCATCTAAGGACAATTTTGACGTCAAATGACACTGATGTTTGGTCGATTTTAGGTTGTGCTAGAAAGTGACCAAAATCTAACGTCTTAAGCCCCGGTCAGATCACACCATTTTGGCTTGACGTCCTTCGTTCCTTCAGTGTTGTGAGGATTCGTAAACAACAAATGGGCCTCACGACACAAGATTGTTACGTCTTGTGTTATGTGGCATAGTTCACGACAAACAATACCATGCCTGCAATGTCTCACGACACCATCTCAGAAAGTCTAACATGTTTAAGTTTTTTCTCGTTCTTCACGACGAGTTCCGTCAAGTAGGTGACACTGTGCAATAGGAGCACATCATTTCTCGGTTATGTCAGCGGGTGCTGCCGGTCAGATAATCAAAAAATTGCCTGCATATTTAATTATGGGTGGGTCATGGGTGAGTAAGATCAATCATTGGTTATGCAAACTTTAACCTTTTCTAAATATTAAAGTGTTTTAAGCAATTTTATCTGACAGTCTGGCATTTCTTTCATTTTTCCAACTTTCATTTTTCCAACAGAGTTTGTTCTTCCGGGGTAATCTGGGAACATGTTCAATGCTGCGAATACATCGCAAAAGCATTTCCTGCTTATTCAAATTTGTCATTAATAGTGAAAAACTGTTTAATATAGGCTTCTCTGAAATATTTCAGTTTAATTTTATTTAGGCCAGATTATTATTTTATTTAACAAGCCAACATAATCTCATGGCAATTCATGTTTTGGTGCATATAACGGACTTGTTTTATTCGTTATTCTTGTTTATAGATAGCTGACTAACAAAAGATACATTAAAATTAAGATACAAATTATACCAACCGAAACTCATTTCAAAAAGATTAAAAAAGATATTTTTTTCCTAGAAACATACAAATAATATTTTTGTTCGTGCCCCTCAATTACTCAAATATACGGGTAAATGTTTTGTTTCGCTTTAAGGAAAATAGGAATTTAATGAATGTTTCTCTGTTATTGTTGTAATAAAAATCTTTCAATTATTATTTGCTTATTTTAATTCATTTTAAAATATGTCATTATTTTA
Source organism: Danio rerio (assembly GCF_052040795.2). Lineage (NCBI taxonomy): Eukaryota > Metazoa > Chordata > Actinopteri > Cypriniformes > Danionidae > Danio > Danio rerio. The sequence goes on from NC_141041.1 coordinate 17,277,406, forward strand.
AAGATTATATCTAGAGCATCTGATTTTTATTTATTTATTTTTTTTATCTGCTGCTTATGTGCTTTCATTTTCTTTTTCTCACTCGTGGCTAGTTTAAGCGAGGGAGTGTTTAATAAGACACCCATGGCAGGAAAGTATATAATTAGATGTGAAAGAAAATATCTTAATATTCAAAAGGAATCATAAGTTTGAGCCTATCTGTGTCGCAAGGAATGCTCTTAAATAATGATTAATGTCTGCAAGCATCAGTGTTTATTAATATTGAAATAAGATAAAAAAAAATTTTCATTGAGATGAGAAATATGGTTATAGCAACACTTGTGACTTCTTTGGGAAATAGCGATGACTGATCAAGAAGGAAAGTGTGGCACATTTGTTCCCCACGAAAAGTCAAGATTATTTAAAAAAAAAAACAAAAACAAAAAAAAAACGCATAATCTGACAGTCATCATGACTTTCGTAAAATCGTGTGATCTGACCGGGGCTTTAAACCAACGTCATATTTACATCAATTAGTGACATTTATTCATCAGGTAAGGCAACCAAAATCCAACGTTTGATAGACATCATATTGATAACATCCACCAAAAAAGCTGTAAAATCATTAGATATTTGGTTGTCTTTTGGTTGCGTTGGAAAGTAATCAAAATGCAACATCTGTCTGACATTGAACATTGACAACAACCTGACGTTGGGTTCTGATGTCAACCTGATTTTCATCCCTAAACAAAATGCAACATCCCTTGATGTTGGGGTACAACGTCAATCTGACGTGAAGTTGACGGCTTGTGCCGGCTGAGAATATTCTTCCTCTTACACTTAAAAGAGCACATAGTGACCTGTTTTTCTTCTCTCTATATCTTTTCCTTTAAAAACATAAAAATTAAAAATCCAAAACTTCTGGTTTTAAGTACATCTTCAGCTTTTTTCCCAACATTTCTATTCAACACGCTCTTCATTCTCAAGCATTTCTCTGAGCATTTGCAGGCATTTTTCACATTTTCTTATTTTCTGCTGTGGTGCTGTTAGTTCTCTACAATTTTAGCAAATATGCCACACATGTGTATTTGTACAACTGCTACAAGAGATCAACCTTGTGCTGTTCCATTAATTCATTTGTATTTATTCATTACATTCAGATGTTTAGTGTTAGAATATAAAAATTGAAACATAAAACATCCATATTAAACGCCTAGAATTCAAAATGTAATTTGAACCAGATTTTTCAAAGACAGAAACATTATCGAACAGAATAAGAAATATGTAAGGTTTCACGCTATTTCTAGGTCACCAGTCAAACAAGCTGCTTGGGACACTGAATCTCAGGGAAACTAAAATGGTTGGTTTTTGACATGAAGAATTGCAAACATTGTTTTCCTGATATTTGATTTGACTTGTCATATTCAATTTCACTTCATCTGTGTAAGAGAACTTTAAAGTACAAAAATAAAACTAATAGGATTGATCTTAAAGTTTCAAAAAACAAATGTGAATTTGTTAGTATCAGGCATGCACCCATTTAAAAGTTAAATATTTAATTACAGATATTGTCATTTTACCTACACTTTTATGCAATTTTAAAGAAACATACTGTATAATCATTACTTGTTTCTTGTTTTCCACTTTTGCACTACTTGATACAGTAATATTGAAAAGTTTAGAGTCAGTAAAAATGTTTTTTGCTTTATGTTCTATTTATCAGGCTTCGTTACAGTGAACTGAAGAACCAATTATTCCGGCATATGTTTTACACAGTGGATGCCCTTCCAGCTGCAACCCAGTATTGGGAAACACCCATACAAACTCATTCTCACCAAAGAGCATAGAATCACCAAGAGGCGACACTCTAGTGCAATTTGGGAAACAGCCACTAGATGGCGTGATAGCCATTTTGGAATGAAAACTTAACAGCATAAAAGATAAAAGAACAACAGCATATTATAAGTCAGTAAAATAAACTATTATAAGTGCTGATTATTGTCATAGTAAGTGCTGTATTGTCATCTTTCAGGTTGGATCTCAGCTGTAATGCACTTTTTAAATAAATAAATAAATAAACAAAGCAGCTGCTTGCCATCGCAACAGCAATAAGATTAAATGAACAGCCGATCGCTTTCACTCCAAAATGGCAGAATTCGGGGCTTTTGCTGGGCGCTGCTGTTGCAATGGAACGTTCTATTGATTGTCGCCTCTTGGTCATTCTAAGCTCTTTCTTTTGGTATAGTTAGGTTCAGGGGTGAGGTAGTGACATATTATGAAGCGTGTTTTATTTTATTTTTTTTGATTGGATCCAATACCAATGTTGGCAACTTGGGGGTTACACAGATTGTACCAAAATGCTGAGGAACGGGGGAGGGGGTGGTTAAAAACACAGAAGTTTTCCGGGCTGAAGATGGGTCTGAAATATGGGAGACTCCCGGCAAAAAAAAAAAGTGTTCCGGAGTAAAATGCTCACACACACACTATGCACTCTGACTACTTCAATATTGCTAATAAGCTGTGGTGGGTATTTCACTCTGTCTCGCTCTGAATGCTTTCGACCAATCGCAACAGACTGTCATCTGTCCAATCAGCGCAGATTATCATTGTGCTAAGGAGGGGTTTGGGAACAAATGAATCGCTAAACAATTAATATGGGAGTGGCTGGGATAATTAGGTAAAAATAAATGCATTTTATAAGACAATGAAAGTGTTGTTTGACCTTACATACATATCAACCTGTTGTTGGAGACCCTTAATACTAAAATATGACCCTTTTTATGTATAATAGGGGATCTTTAAAAATTATTTATTGGAAAAATAAGTTTGATAAACCTGAAAAGAACCAACAAAATCTAATGCAGAAAACAGCTTTCGGCCAAATTTGGGGCTTGTATCACTTGTTTATATGCCCAGATTTTAAAAATTTTATATTTAACATTTCTTTATTCAAAAACAATAAGTCTGATTGATTTGAGGAGATATAGCAACAATCTTGAATGCAGAAGGCACATTTTGACCAAATTTGTGCTTTGTAGCATTAAAGGGCTTGGAGGAGATACATTTGGTTTCGAGGACAAAGTAGTACAACAGTATGTTGGCTTTCTCAAGCCAAAATAAGTATTTTCAGTTAAACACACCACTCTATTTCAATATAGTGCATAAGAACACAAAATAGGATGTATATTTGACTTTTTTTTCTTTCTCTGTCTCCTGTCACATATAAGCCAGAAAAAATAAAACCCATGCATGCTAATGAAGAATTTATGGACCACTGAAGAGGTCAAAGGTCAAGTCTGCATTACTACATGTTTGTTATTCTCCTTCAGCTCCATCCAAAGGCAGAAACTGAACAAACGCAGGTGCAAAAAAAAGAGATCCTCTGCAAACCTGATCATCTTTCATCCTAATGCGCCATACAAGAATTGTAAAAGTGCATTTGCATGTTGGCTGTATGTTTTCCTCTGGGATGTTGAAGCTCCTCACCCTGTCGTCAGACGTGTCTGTGCCCGCCTAACTGATCTAAGTTCTAATCAAACATCATTTAGACGGCATCTCACCCCGTCCCCGTGGGTACAAGCACCCCAGCGACGGTCGCCAGGCAACCACCCTCTCATTTCTGAAGTGTCAGTTTGCATTATTGTCTTCGCGCTCTCTAGTGATACCCAGAGCCTTGCATACTCTCACACACACACATACACCAGTCTGTGAATTTGCAAGAATTTAGGTTCATTTTTTTTTTTTTTATTCACAAACACTGCAGGTGAAAACACTTTTTTAAATGTACCTATTAATCTTTTTGGCTAGTGTTTTCAGTGTAATATACAGAAAACATAGAGGAATACACTTTTAAGTATGTATTTTGTTATACTTTACTAATTCATTTCAACATTTATATTATAATAAATATTGTTAGAGGCGGTTTCTGAGTTTTATCTCCTTGGTTGAGTCTTAAATCTCCAATTCAGCAGCACTTTTTATAGTTTTATTTTATGTTTACAGTTTTATTCATACCATGCTGATGCATTTACACATTTCTATGTTCACATGTAGAGTACCTGACAAAAGTCTTGTCACCTAACCAATTTTTAGGAACAACAAATAATAACTTGACTTCTAGTTGATCATTTTGTATCAAAAGTGGCTTATATGAAAGGCAAAGTCCTCTAGATTACGCTCATTTTACCAAAATGAAACATGATCATACCTTGATTTTTTTTATTATTTAATCAGGACAGTAAGGTCTGACTTTGCTTATACAAAAGTCTTGTCACTTAACAGAAATATGTCATATGGAACGGCAAAGAAAGCGTTCTTGCAGGACTCGCAGAGTTTATCAAGATTCTTTGGATCCATCTTCAATGCCTCCTCTTTCATCCTACCCCAGACATGCTCAATAATGTTCATTTCTGGTGAGTGGGCTGGCCAATCCTGGATCACCTTGACCTTCTTTGCTTTCAGAAACTTTGATGTGGAGGCTGAAGTATGAGAAGGAGCGCTATCCTGCTGAAGAATTTGCCCTCTACTGTTGTTTGTAATTGAATGGGCAGCACAAATGTCTTGATACTTCAGGCTGTTTATGTGCCATTCTTTCTGCAGATCTGTTAGCCCCCATACTGAATGTAACCCCAAAATCATGATTTTTCTTTCACCAAACTTGACTGACTTCAGTGAGAATCTTTGGTTCATGCAGGTTCCAATAGGTCTTCTGCAGTATTTGTGATGATTGGGATAAAGCTCAACAGATGATTCATCAGAAAATATCTGTTTAACAGAGATTTTTCGCTGCACATTTCTAATCATAATAGTTTTAATAACTCATTTCTAATAACTGATTTATTTTATCGTTGCCATGATGACAGTAAATAATATTTTACTACATATTTTTTTCTTATATACAGCTTAAAGTGACATTTAAAGGCTTACTTAGGTTGACTAGGCAGGTTAGGGTAAATAGGCACGTTATTGCATAATGATGGTTTGTTCTGTAGACTATCAAAAAAATATATAGCTTAAAGGGGCTAGTAATTTTGACCTTAAAATATATATTTTTTTTTATTTATTAAAAACTGCTTTTATTCTAGCAGAAATAAAATAAAAAAAGACTTTTTTTTCAGAAAAAAAACAATATTATCAGACATGCTGTGAAAATTCCTTGCTCTGTTCAACATCATTTGGGGAATATTTAAAAAAGTAAAAAAAAAATCAAAGGGGTTAATAATTCTGACTTCAATTGTATGAAGACTTCTGCAGAGAAAACTGAAAATGTGAAAATGGTCTATAAGAATTTTCAATATGACAATTTCCAATGTTCAGCTTTTATGCCAGATTCATGTAAATTAGTCCATATTTAATTAAACAAAGGATCATTTGCTTATTTAAAAACATTTTAGAAAACCTTAAATCCAAATAATGTAATTCAAATCTAAATGTAAGCAATGCATTTTGTGTTAAATTCATTTTTTACACTATAAGCCTGCAGGGGTTGTCTCGCCTGAAATATATTTCATGAAAATAATAAGCATTTTTCATACACTCAGGCATTCTGTACAGCTGTCAGCAAATGGTGTCAAAATATGTGACACAAAAAGGCCCTCAAAAACCATTTGTGTTCACCTGCCAAAGCAAATATTTGGCACTGATCTGCTATAGATTCTGCAGGATGAGGACCAAAGAGAAAACAAATCACAAATACAGCAAATATATGAAAACACACACACACACACACACACACACACACACACACACACACACACACACACACACACACACACACACAATGTTTATCTTTAAAATAATTACTCGCAACTGCACACAATCCATACAAATAATGAAAAAATAGTATGAATGAATCCTACAAAAAAAAAACTAGAACTAGGAACTAGTAAGGGGGCAAATACTTTTTTTTACACCAAGTATTTCCCTTCCCCTATTTCCCTTTTCCATTCTCCGTGTACAAGTGGGTACAGCCATTTGATATGTTTTGGCTCGAGACTTCCGGTCTTGTTCACTTCCATTCATTTTTAGACATTAAAATCAGCTCGTTTTACTGCTTGATGTTACAAACTGATATTTTCTTATCGTATTATTCTACTTCTGTCTGTAGTCATTCAAACACTTGTTTGAGCCAGCAGTTTGACCATTTTCAGCAGTTAATTCCTAGTCATTTCTGGGTTTTGGGCAGCTGCTGCGATCGGATATTATACCAAATGCGGGGATCCGGGTGTGTTATAGATTGTACCACAAAGCTGAGGACCGGTGGGGTGAAATTATGGGAGTTTTCCTGGTGAAATAACAAAATAGGAGATGGGTCTGAAATAGGAGAGACTCCCAGGAAAAACTGGAGTGTTGGCAGGTATGGTCACCATTTTTCTGAGGAAACATATTTCTGAAGGTGTCGTTGACTTGAATTTTATCCCAGATATTGGTAACAACCAACGAAATCCATATAAGCAAAGAAAAATCTAATTGGCTACAAATAAATTTACAAATTAAGTTATGCATAATAAAATAAAATGACACAGGGAAAAGTTACTGAACACATGAAGAAAGGGATGAGTAAAAAGGCAGTTGAACTCTCTCAGTAGTTTCTCAGCAACCCTCCGCCCTTCCTCAGTGTAAATTAGCAGATGTTGAAGGTGAAACCAAGGTGGACATTTCAGCAAGTCAATGATACAAAATAGAGCCAAGAAAACTCTCAAATGAAAAGAAAATCAAGCTTTAGAATGGCCCAGCCGATCACCCTTACTTGAATCCAATAGAAAATAAAGATCAGATTTGAGACGAGACTCACAGAACCATCGTCAAGATTTTTACACTCTGTTGAAGACTGTGAGAAACTCACACCTGAACAATGTGTGTGACTTCATTCTCCATATGAGTCGTCTTTACGCTGCCATCACCAAGAGACTTATATAAAGTATTAAATAGATTTTAGTAGTTCAGTACTTTCTCCTTGAGTCATTTCATTGTTATTACACATAACTAATTTTTCAGATTTTTAAATGTTTTATTGTATTTTTATGTTTGTATTGTTTGTGTCTTATCATAATCTGGTTTAATTTTATGTCAACAGCTCTTTTAGAAATATTATTCCCAGGAAAAAGACATGACAAAAATATTTTCTGTGGATCACAAAAGAAACTTGAGCATTTTTATTTAAGGATGAACTATTGCTTTACCCATCCTTAACACCATAGCATGGTGTTAATCCAAATTTATTTGTATTTCTTTGTAAGGTTATTTATTATATTAATATGAAAATGCACAAATAAATGTACATGAATTGATTATGGAAGAAATCTCTATAATATTACGCACTTATATTCACAGAAACATCACTCATCACACCTCTCTCGCTCTCTTCGAGTGCCTCCACCCATGAAACATTCCTCCATATATCCCTCAGAAAGTTTATTTCAGAAGTGCATGTCATTTCTGCCTGGATTCTTAACTTCCTTTACCTGTCACTCTTTCTCTTTTGCTCTCCACCTACTCACTCTTCCCTTTTCTCTCGCAGCACGTTAACTGATACCAGACTGGTGAGAGCTTGTCCTTGTAACGCCTACAATCCCAGTTTAGGCATTAAAGAATGAGCACAAATGAATTGCAGGAATAAATTCTTTCTGGTTCTTTGTTTAGAGGTAAAAAGACGTTTGAAATACCAGAGCAGAACTGAACTGCTAGCGAACATCCTGACACCACCCACACGAGAGCCATCTTTATATGAAATTGATATGTAAATATATGCTGCTATCTGTCCTCTCAATAACTAAATCAACATACAACAACATATCACTTATTGTTCATTTTACTTACTGGTGAAGGCAACATTATTAGCCCCTCTGAGAAATTTTTATTATTTTTTTCTTTCCAAGTTGATGTTTATTTATTTATTCATTTTCCTTCGGCTTAGTCCCTATTTTAAAGGTCACCACGGCAGAATGAACCACCAACTATTTCAGCATATGTTTATATGCTCTTCCCGCCGCAACCCAGTACTGGGAACCACCAATACAAACTCGATCACAAACACTCATATATTGCGACCAATTTAGTTTATTCTATTCACCAGTGCTTCATTTGAGCCAGATCTTACTAGATCCTCTTCCGGAAAATATCAGATATTCCGGTATTTATTTTAATAAATCAAGCATTAACTTGTGCGTGGTGAATACCTCCGTATGTGTTTAACTATTGGCCCTCAACAATAATTTCAGCAATATCGGCTTTCTTATGTTTACAATCACTCTCATTGTTGGTGATTGTTTTTCTAGCAGTAAACAGCGAAAAGAAAAAATGTATAACATAAATAATTTTTATATTTTTAAAATGGCAAAGAGGCCGTCACAGATATTTTAATTTTTAAAAAATACCAATCGATCTGATGATCAGCCTGATCAAAAGAGATCTTGAGAAGTTAAAACTGCATGAATGGATCAGGATAGCAGGAGACAGAAGCAAAGCGAGGAAAGTCAGCCAGAAAACACTATGGAAGAGCTAACTGTGGGCTCTTGAGGATTAGACAGAGAGTTATTTCATTTCTTTTCTTTTTTTTTTAACCTGGCACATACATAGTGACTTGAACTAAACTAAATAGTGATTGTTTATACAATTTATGTTTGTAGTTACAAGTTTTATTATCCATGACTGATCTAATGTTATAAATTAATTAAAGACTATTCAGAATGTGATGCTCTTTTTTGCGCTATTATTGTTTAATGACGTCATGTTTTGGCAAAACTGAAATACTGTAGTTTGGTGGACGTCGGTCCCGGTAACTTATTTCCTGATTTTGTTCTGAGAGTTATTTATTTACAAATTAAGCACTGCCTATAGCATGTCTTTGTACTTGTGGGGAAACTGGAGCACACAGATGAAATCTACGGGAACACAGGGAGAACATACAAACTCCACACAGAAATGCCAACTGGTCCAGCTGGGACTCAAACCAGTGGCCTTCTTGCTGTGAGGCAACAGTGCTAACCACTAAGCCACCATGCCGCTAAGTGATGTTTAACATAGCAAAAAAAATTTTTTGTTTGTTTTAGTATTTCCTTTTATTTAGATTTTTTTCTTGTTTCTTTTAGTTTGCCTGGAAACTTTAAATATTTAAAAATGTTAAGGCCAATATTATTTGCTACCTTAAGGAATTATATTATAAAGATGAAGTCAAAATTATTAGCTGCCTTTTGAATTTTGTCTTTTTAAAATATTTGCCAAATGTTGTTTAACAGATCAAGGAAATTTTCACAGTATGTCTGATGATATTTTTTCTTCTGGGGAAAGTCTTATTTGTGTTATTTCGGCTAGAATAAAAGCAGTTTTAAATTTTTTTAAACCATTTTTGGGACAAAATTATTAGCCCTCTTAAGCTATATATTTTTTCGATAGTCTACAGAACAAACCATTGTTATACAATAACTTGCATAGTTACCCTAACCTGCCTAGTTAACCTAATTAACCTAGTTAAGCCTTTAAATGTCACTTTAAGCTGTATAGAAGTGTCTTGAAAAATATCTAGTCAAATATTATTTACTGTCATCATGGCAAAGATAAAATAAACCAGTTATTAAAAAGGAGTTATTAAAACTGTAATGTTTAGAAATGTGTTGAAAAAAATCTGCTCTCCGTTAAACAGAAATTGGTGGGAAGAAAATAAACGGGGCTAATAATTCAGAGTGGCTAAGAATTCTGACTTCAACTGTATATGGTATATAAGCTGAATATTATTATATCAAATACTAGTAAAGTAAAATAGCTACTAAAATACTATATATGTCACTAGTCTAAGACAAAATTAAAATCAGTTAATAAAAATTAATTATTAAAACAGTTAAATCCATTAAAGATCACAAGGGAAAATTTTGAAAAAGAATTTCAATTAAAAAGGGCTAAAAATTTGATGGAAAGCAACTAATATTGTTTACTGCCATGGAAATATAGCATATTAACATAAAAAAAGTTCTTAAATGTACAGTTCACCCAAAAATGAGAGGACTATCATCTTTCTCACCCATTACTTGTTTCAAACCTCTGTTTTTTTTTTTAATCTTTTGTAACAATGCTGCAAACCTGTATATATATATACTAAAGTAAGTTCACACAGACTATTAGCGATTTAAAGATTCAGTTTGTAGCACATTCATTTCTATGTCTTTCTGCCAGTTTGTCTGCAGCGGCTTTCCAAGCATCAAGAGTTGCAGTAGTGTAACTACTGACTTCCATTTGTTTTTGCTCCTATGGAAGTCAATGGTTTTAGCTTACCTTAAAATAGCTTCTTTTGTTTGGTAGAGGAAAGAAACTCATAAAGGTTTGCATTGAACCAGGATTAGAGGTTGAGTAAATAGTCATGTTTAAGGTACACAATACAACAACACACCCGAACTCCAAAATAACAACAGCCAGCTAATAAAAACACCCATTATATCTTTTCTAATGTGATTTGAGAAGACTCCAGGCAAACAAAATACCTCTGCAATGACGTCTCGGCTAAATTTAAGTCTACGGATGAGCCGTCATCTCATAACATCAATAACACAAACATGAGGAAACTCTGCATCTGCAAAGGTGACAGAATTCACAGTGAATTGTTCAAAAGCAGACTCCCACATTGGCCTGCACACACCTCCAAAGTGTTGACACATCAGACAATCTGTTTTGTCTGCGCATGGTGCTCCATATGCATTTGTGTATACTTTTATATTCATGTAAGTGTATCCATTTTTTGTGGCTCTCTGTTTTTTTTGTGTGTGTGTGTGAATCTGGTGCCAGCTAGAAGAGAAGAGTGAGCTGAATGCATTAGCACTGAGCGAGGAAGGCTGCGAATATTGTCATAGTAAATATGATTCATAAAGAATGTGCTGGCTTAACAGCCCAGCGTTAGGTGGGAACACGTCAAAGAGGCTCACCCAATTACCGCACTCTTAGAGCGAGGCAGCTGTTCATTTTTTAGGCCTCTGGAAATGTGTTAGATGTACCACTTAATTTCCTGGCTGTCGGATTCAAACCGTGGGATATCATGTTCCCTTTTTGCGCTTGTTTGTTGCATAATTTGCTTTTCTTTCTGCAAGTCTAATATTCAGATGCGAGCAACCTAAAATGACCCTGTTTGGGGATTTGGAGATAATTTAAAGAGCTGTCGAAGTGAAGGAGATGTCTGGGGGGGGAAAGGAAATATAAAAGGGCTGAAAGCAAAGGTGTGATTCGTGCGTCATTGAAGAATATTCTTAGACACAATGGGTTGTTTTGTGGTTAAAACCAATTGAAACTGTAAGTTCTCCAAGTTTACACTACAGTGGGATATTTTTGACTATTTATTTGATTGGAAGTATGTGCTCAATTTATTTAACATATGTTTTCGACATAGAGGAAACCTTTTTAGCTCTCTTATGAAGCTATTAGGAAAAGTTTTTTTAAAGAAGAATAATAGGTTTACTTTTCCTCATAATTTTGTATTTTTTATCATTTTAACCACAATATATGTTCTGTTTTTACATGTAATAGGCCAACTTGTATTATCCCAGTGCTCCCAGGACACAAATCATTCTACTGCACTGGTCAAGACTAAAGCCAATCTGAAGTTGTTGGACTTTAGAGCTGTGTATAGGTGTAGTAATGAGCAAACTAAGAAAACAAAGCAGAAAGACAGAACATTTCATGGATAAGATTTTTTTTTTCACCTTTTTGTATGTTATTGTTATGTCATTGGTGATAATACAGTCTCTTACTGCACCAACTATGAGGCAAAGTAGCACTAACGTGCATTAAATACTAGGCTTCTGCTAGTTTTGTTGAATAAAATGAGCAAACAATGCAACTGAAATTTCACAACAAGACACTGCTGTGCCAGAAACTTGTATTCTTGTTGGCTAAGTGAAGTAACGGCTAGTTTTTAAAGTAATTTATAAGAGTGGCTGATAACATAACAGTGCCTGCGATTCAATGTGCATACTGTCCACCCTAAGTTATGAATATTACTAATGCTATACACCATTTAGATCAGAAAGGTGGATATTATGCACATTGAGACGCAGGGATATCGACAGTTCAAAAAAATAATTCATAATGGAGATTCATTCACGAATTCATAAACGAATCGCTTCCTCTGTTAGGATTAGATGTGAACGCAGGAGAGGGGCTGTGTTTCAGGACACCGATTTGATCAAATTTAAAGTTAACAGTTCTTATTCATAAAATAAGAAAAAGTCATAGACCCTATAAAATTATTCATTCATTCATTCATTTTCTTGTCTGCTTAGTCCCTTTATTAATCCGGTGTCACCACAGCAGAATGAACCGCCAACTTATCCAGCAAGTTTTTACGCTTAGCTGTGGGGGAAACCGGAGCACCTGGAGGAAACCCACGTGAAGGCAGAGAGAACATGCAAACTCCACACAGAAACGCCAACTGAGCCGAGGTTCGAACCAGCGACCCAGTGACCTTATTGCTGTGAGGCGACAGCACTATCGACAGCGCCACTGCCTCCTTATAAAATTATTATGAATTATTACCATCATAAGCATTGTAACACTTAAAGGTAACAAAATATATAATAAAAAAAAACTTTTAAAAAAAGTATTCCAATCATAAGAATTTTAACACTTCTTTGGATTACTAATATTTGTAATGATTTAGATTACAAAATATATAATGCATTACATACCAAATAAATTAATAAAGCTTTGTTAATTTTAAATTAAACGTACCACAGTTTTCTATAAAAAAAATATGTACATTTTCTGGTTTTCAGACATTAGCAAAACATTTTATTCTTTTTACTAAAAAATATCAGATTTTTGCATCATTAATATAATACTATATGCCGGACCACTTCGCTGTTCATTCAGCTGTTGCGACCCCTGATTAATAAAGAGACTAAGCCGAAAAGAAAATGAATGAATGAATTTTTTTCATATTATCGGAGGGGGCACTCGAGAGCACTGAATGGAGTTGACATAGTTTTAGGACTTCCTCCTTTAATCTTTAAAAAAAAAAAAGTTTATTTAATCAATCAAAATGAAACAACACCTTTTTTAGCTTGTATTCATATTATTCATTCATTCGTTCGTTTTCCTTCAGCTTAGTCCCTTAATACAACAGGGGTCATAACAGCGGAATGAACCGCCAACTTAAAAATTATTAACATATTCATATTATGTTTATTAAAATTAGATTTTTGTTTATCTTTTAAATGCATTTGTTGTAATAATATGTATATACACTGTAAAAAATGTTGGGTTCCAAACAATCGATTTGTGTTGGGACAACATGAAGAAATTAAGTCAACTTATTGGTTTTTACAAATTTAAGTGGATTGCACATCAAACAAGTAGTCTCAACACCTCAAGAATTTTATTGTTTCAGCTCATTTTAAATAAGTAGCTTGAAAAATCAACATATTTTTGTGTATATGTTGCTCAACAACATGAACATATTTGTATTGTCAGACATCAGCAAAACACTTTCACCATTAATGATAAATCATACATCCATTAAAAATCACCTTGACCAGTTGCTCAAACACAACAGAATAAACATTCAAGAAAAGGTTGATTCCTACTTAGTTGCTTAGTTCAATATTTACATCGAATGTCAAGAAATTCATACATTCATAAGCATGACATAGAAGTGCCCCACAAATTAAAAGTCATTTTATGTACCATTACCAGTTCAAGGCCAAACCGCAACAGATTGAATAACTAATGTGTTATCCACCATGTTTTTTTAATGCATTACATGAGGACGTGACTGATTCCTATGCTGATCATTAAATAGCACTTATTAGAGTAACTGTCTGCACACCTGCGTGCATGTAAACCAAAACAGTTTGTATGGAGTTGTGCTCAGGTATATTAAGATGCATGTAAACGCATGCACACACACACACACACACACACACACACACACACACACACACACACACACACACACACACACACACACACGTACTCTGACACACAGGGGGCCTTGTACAGATGGCATGCAGGGTGTATTGAGAGGGTACAGAAGGTGCAAACATATGGTGTGTGACAGAGAGCAAAGTCACTGAAACCTCCAGCTTCAAAAGAGGTTTGACATCCGGCGCTGCACTTTGATGCCAGGTGAAGCCGCTCTTTTGTATTGGGCCAAGTTCACTCTGACGGATTCTACAGTAATGAGTGTGCATGAGTGTGTGTGTGTGTGCTTGTCCTCACATCAGGGTTCAGCTTACCATCCACTCAGTAAGCAACTTAAAGGAACAGTTCACCCCAAATTTCATTAATTTATTCATTTTCTTGCTGCCTCTATTTCAGAGATTGCCACAGCAGCATGAACCACCAACTATTCCAGCATATGTTTTATGGCCCATTAAGTTTACTCAATTCACCTGTAGCACATGTCTTTGGATTGTGGGGAAACCGGAGCACCCAGAGGAAACCCACGCAAATATGAGGAGAACATGCAAACTCCACACAGAAATGCCAACTGGCCCAGCTGGGACTCGAACCAGCGACATTCTCGTTTGTTCTTCACTGGCCTCCACTCACTTGTGTTATTTTAAATATGTTTACAGTTGTTTTAAGAACTTCAATGACTTTGTTTTCTATTATTTTATTCTGTTTTTAATGTTTTTTTTTAAGTCCGATAATTGCTTTATTGTGGGGTTTTTATTTGAGGTATTTTGAATGCTTTTCAGTTGTAAGTCCACATCACATTTTTCACAATTTGTTTTATTTATTTTGAACGTTAATATGTTTATTTTTTTTAAATATGTCTATATGGTTTTATTTATTTAAAGTTGTTTGCAGAACTTCAGATGTTTTTTTATTTCTTTTATTTCAGGAATTTTAGTTCAGGAATTTTTTAAGGTGTTTAATTAATTTATTTATTTAGTGGGGGTATTTTTGAATGATTTTCAGTTGTCTTAGTAATTAAGTAAGTTTTGTTTATTTAATGCCAAGTGGAGTTATAGTATAAGTATATATATATTTTTTGATCCAAATAAAAACAGTTTACGTCATTACGTCTTATTTTTAATAGATTGATTTAGTACTTCACTATATGCCTATTTTGGCGACGCAGTAGCACAGTAAGTAGTGCTGTCGCCTTACAGCAAGAAGGTCACAGGTTCTAGCCTCGGCTGGGCCAGTTGGCGGTTCTGTGTGGAGTTTCCTCCACAGTCCAAAGACATGTGGTACAGGTGAATTGGGTAAGCTAAATTTTCCATAGTGTATGTGTGTGTGCAATTGAGTGTGTATGGGCTTCCTAGTGATTGGTTGCGGCTGGAAGATCATCCGCTGCGTAAAATATATGCTGGATAAGTTGGCGGTTAATTCCGCTGTGGCGACCCCAGATTAATATAGGGACTAAGTCAAAAAGAAAATGAATGAATATATGCCTATTTTATGTTAAAATGTCTATACAGTTGTATTTATTTTGAGTTGTTTTCATGTTTTATTTGATATTATTTTTTTCTCTTTTTCTCTTTGGGGTATTTTTGAATGCTTTTCAGCTGTCTTAGTAGTTAAGTACACAGACTTATTTTTTTTATTTTTACAGTTTGTGTTATTTGTTTATTTCATGTCAAGTGTAGTTTAGAATAGTGTGGTTTAAGTATAGTTTTTTTTAAATCCAAATAAAACAGTTGTATTTGTTTATGTTATTACTTCTTATTTTAACTGGATTGATTTAGACTTGCATAAATGTTTATTGTCTATATAGTTTTATTTATTTTCAGTTGTTTTCAGAACTGCAGTTGTTTTATTTTATATATCTTATATAATTTTTTTTCTATTTTTTAAATTATTTTATTTTTTATTCAAGTAATTGTTTTATTGTGTGCTATATTTATTTACTTATTTATTTTGGTTTTCTGAATGTCTTTCAATTGTCTAAGTAATTAAGTACATAAAATTTCACAAATTTATAGTTAATGTTTATTTCACGTCAAGTAGTACAGTATAAGTTTAAGTAGTTTCTTAAACTTTTTATTTTAAATAGTTTATTTTGTAGTTTTGGTTGTTTTCAATTTATTTTCAATATAGTTGATGATCATTTCATTTAAATCAATACAATTTTTAAAAAATTATTTTAGATTCCGATTTTGCAATACAATGTTGTTATACAAATGGCACAACAGATCAGAGTTAAAGAACAAAACTCGATTTTGAAGCCAGAATAAAACCAAAATAAAAGAATAAAACCAGATTTAAAACTTCTGTCTTTTGGTGAATTTATAGGCATCATAAAAATAGTGGTATTGGAGGCATGTGATTGATTTTGTAATGTGGTGTTCTTGCATTTTAAAATAGTTTTACTGTATGGCTGCTATCCTGTCCAGGTCTCTCGTTAAAAAGATTTTAAATCTTAATGAGACTTCCTGGTTCAATCACGGAAAAAAAAACATATTTTTTTTTATTTATTATTATTATTATTATTATTTTAAATTTTGGACACCAAAAGCAGTTTTGCTATACACTGAAAAAATGGTTATTTGCAAATTGTTGCAAGCAATTTATTTAAGCTGAATTTAAACTAACAAATTAAATTAAATATTACTAAATGTAATTTGTTTGTTTAAATTCAGCCCATATAAATTGTTTCCAACCACTTAACAAATTGTAGTAAATTCAATGAATATTTTTTTCAGTGCACTGTATGTTAATAAAACATTTTAATAAGGATTCTTTTACTAGTAAATGCAAATAGAATCAAACATGAGATCACGAGAGCATCACAGCACTATTTTATTTTTTAGTAAACATAGAAGCACGTTTGGCGAGTAATAATATTTCAGGTTTGTACTTAATTGAAAAGCATATTTTAGAGATATTATAAACAACTTAGGACAAGCCGCACATAAACAAAAGCAACATATAATATCGTCCTCACAGTCCCATGACAGCCATTTCCACAACACCCCATAACAGAGCTGCCAAAACATCCAAATCCATTGTGAATAAGCAGTTAAATGACCCCTCTGCAATCCCCCATTCACTCATCAGCCCAATCCCAGCCCAAAAGGTTACCATTTGAAGGTGGATGGCCATAAATATGGAGCGAAGGACTTTTAATTAAATAAGCACTTCTTAAATGCTCTCTGGGGCAGCGGTGCTTTGTTTAAAGATGATTGATTGACTGCTATCTCTCCAGGCCAAGTCATTTGTTTCCCCTTTCTCTCTCGCTCTCTACCGCTCCCCGTCCCACACCCCTCCATCCTCCTCTCTCACCCTCATTCAGTCATTTACGAGGCCAATATTTCTCCTCACCCATGACACCGTAATGAGCTCGATCTGCGCCCCATCGCCACACCCCGCACCATTTCCCATGGGACGCCGGGATGCGGTGCCCCGTTAAACATGAACTCAATCTAACACCCCTGGCAGTGGCGAGTTATTTATTTTTCAGGAGGCCATAGAGCGGTCAAACGAAGCATTATGATGTTATTGCCCACCACAGACCTGATAAACAGGGTAAACAGACTCCAAGCTACTGTCACATTCCCTTCGGCTATCTCGCAAATGCACATTGAACATTACATAGGAAGGGCTTTTTATATACAACACTTTAATTAGAAATATTGGCCACTGTAACTGGTGTCCCGGGCCACAAGAATCGCCACTGCAGTACTTTATCCTTCTGTTTCTGTTTAATCCACTTTGGTATTCTTTACTTTTTAATGTCTATTCATTAATGAATCTTTCAAGCTTTATTATGTTTGCATTTAGTTTGGTGGAGTGACAACCAATTGGTATGGATTACTTTGTTTTAGTTAATGGAAACTTTGTGAACAGAATCACACTGACTGGCTATTTGTCTAGTTGAATAAATTGTATGGCAAGTCATTTTCATATTTAATCTATATAGTACACTAGTATTTTAATGCTGATACTACTTAATTTATAGCAACTGTTATTTCCATTAACCCCTAGTATTTATAGTTTCTGGCACTTATTCTTAACGGGTCTTTATTCATTAGAAACTAGTTATTATTAGATACTGAAATCTGTTCCATAGATACTAATACCAAGCAGTAATTAGTCATTAGATACTGTACTTACCAATAGAATTAGTAAATAACTTATTTGTTACACACTAGTTAATTTTAAAGACTCTAGTAGCCTACTTACACTACCTGACAAAAGCGTTGTCACCTATCCAACTTTGAGGAACAACAAATAATATCTTCTGGTTGATCATTTGGTATCAGTAGTGGCGTACATGAAAGGCAAAGGCCTCTAGATTATGCTTATTTTAACAAAATAAATATAATCATACCTTGATTTTTTATTATTTAATTAAGACAGTAAGGTCTGACTTTGCTTAGACAAAACTCTTGTCTCTTAACAAAGTATAAAATATAAAACCATGGTGCGGTGGAAACAAAATTAATATTGTATATGACTCCCATGAGCTTGAAGGACTGCATCCATACATCTCTGCAATGAATCAAATAACTTTAGTCATCTGGAATGGCAAAGAAAGCATTCTTACAAGACTCCCAGAGGTCATCAAGATTCTTTGGATTCAACTTCAATGCCTCCTCTTTCATCTTACCCCAGACATTCTCAATAATGTTCAATTCTGGTGACTGGGCTGGCCATTCTTGGTGCACCTTGACCTTCTTTGCTTTTAGAAACTTTGATATGGAGGCTGAAGTATGAGAAGGAGCGCTATCCTGCTGAGGAATTTGCCCTCTCCTGTGGTTTGTAATGCAAAGGGCAGCACAAATGTCTTGATACCTCAGGTTGTTGATGTTGCTATCCACTCTGCAGATCTCTCTCACGCCCCATACTGAATGTAACTCCAAGCCATGATTTATCCTTCACCAAACCTGACTGATTTATGTGAGAATCTTGAGTCCATATGGGTTCCAATATTTCTTCTGCAGTATTTGTGATGATTGGGATGCATTTCAACAGATGATTCATCAGAAAGATCTACCTTCTTCCAAATGATCGACTAGAAGTTACTATTTGTTGCTCTTACAACTAAGATAGACAAAAAGACTTTTGTCAGGTATTGTATTTCAATAGTGACTTGTAGCTATTGAATTGTTACTAATAGCACATTTTAGTTGTGACTACATATATTTAGGATTTAAAGTTATTTTTAGATACTCATATTTATTATATAAATGTAGTTTGTAAGTATTACATATGGCTTTATTTTTAGACACTAATTCATATAATTTCAGATATTAATTAGCTATTACAACTTGTTTAAAAGATAGACCTAATGCTAATGTTTTGACCCAAGTAAGATTTTTCACCTTTTAAATTTTTTTTTGAACTGGCAATTACGACTAGCCATAACTAACTAATTAGTCTACTCATAGGTAGAGCGAGACGGAATCTGCGGATGTTTTTTGCTATTTCTGCGGAGAATTTTGGTAAAAATCTGTGGATTTCATCGGAATTATTTTGGGAGTATCCAGCAGAGTATCAAAACTAAAACCTTAATATATGAAATAAAAAGTAATAAATTACTGAATAAAAACTGAATCAATTTAAATTTACACATTTACTCAAGTAAAAAAACAGAATTAATTATGGGATAAAAATCAGCAGAAATCTGCGGAATTCTGCAGAAAATCTGTAAAAAGTCTGCGGAATTCTGCGCGCGCAGATTCAGTGTGGGCCTACTCATAGGCTACCTAATTAATAAGCATGAGTCATGCATAAGATACTATCATAAAAACAGTAGCCTACTAGTAGCAGGGAATAATAGAAGGCCTATAGATTTGTTGACTTACGGCTTGTCATAAGTGTCCATTTATCCAGGTTTGATTGGAATCAAATTCGACTTCAGAGGCCATATATGTACATTTTCCAACTAGGACACATAATAATGTGATAGCCAAAGTTATAGTCCCATCCTTAACCCTAGCCTTCAAAGTGATGTCACCCCCTCCATTGATTGCATTGTGTCTGACATTGCAAGTCTGAGATATGCAATCTCAGCTTGCAAATCCAAGTCTGCATTCAAATTTTACTGAGTTACAGTAGTTGAGTGGGCCATAAAATGGCAGAGTGAAGATATTCTTTATTTTTCCACTAGCCGTTTATGTATTGAACACTTACATTCTCTTCTAAAGCATATTGTATATTTTATAAACAGTGAAATTAGCATGTAATTGACCGACACTGCAGCGTATCGAGGGCTTTCATGTATTATTTTGGTAACTCTCAGAGCTGCTGCTTGTCATCCGAATGAAATCCTGTCTTCCTGGAGCTCTTGTTGTCCAAATTGCTGCACATCAAACCCAATAAAAAAAGGCATTCAATGCCGCTGTCTGTAAATTCATATTTGACGAGTGTAATGGGTGTTGCAGTCATTGCGGTTACAAGTTAGCCTATTATAGTCTACTTTTTACTCACAAGAAAAGAAAAGCTGTTATATCAGAGACTGCTCTGGCAGCTAATGTGTGCAACAAACTTTCATCTTCATCAACACTAGCTGCATTGCAACCACTTCACATCTTTTGAATGTGCTTTTGTTAGTTATCAAGCTTTGCCCAAGATGGCTTCATAGCCTACCAAATATGAGCATAACCTGTCAATCATGCCAATTATGATAACTATATGAGGATGACAGTATTTTTATTCCCATACTCTCACCAACATTTGGATATGAAAATAGAATAAAAATATGAAATATTAGGCTACCATCAATGTCTGACAATGATATCCTTGAACAAAAAACTCAGTAACACACACATTTGATTACTACTGTATAGGTTGTTTTCATATGATGTCACTGATGACGTGCAAGACTCAGATGAAGAGCAGGAAGTGATTCTTCTACATAGGAATTGATCAGAAATCATCAAATGTTTCTGTTTTGTGTCGTTTATAATGGTTATACAAGAAATAAATAATAAATAAAATAACAAATGCAAACAGCTTTTATAGACCAAAAGTTTTTGCTCATAAATGGAGAAAAGTTCAAGACACTGGCTTGAAAGCAGAAGAAACATTTTTTTCAGTACAGTCATGTGTGCAAACTGTTTTTGACCACAATAAACCAATAAAGCACCAATAAAGATTATATACAGGCCAAGCTATGTGTATAAATATGTTAGTGTTTTATAAAAATCAGATACAAACATCAACACACTTATACAAAATCCAGGAGAATATAAATAACATACCCTGCCATGCAATCGCTGTAATGAAATGTTCATCTTGTTTTGCAGTAATCCAAGTCTTTACTGGCGTTTTGGTGGAATAAGTAATGTTAACATCTATATGCGTAGCAGCAGTGATATTTATGATGGAAAGTTCAACGACAGAACAAAAAAGAAATGCAATCCTTGCGACAAAACTATAGACAATTATTATTATTGTGGAGCATTTTCCCCCCTTACAAAAATAAATAAATAATAATGTAGACTGTGTGTCCACGCTTTTGTATGCTTTCATTTATTATTTCATGATGGCTGGAAGATATCCACTTAGGGGAAAAACTATAGTAATTCAAACTAAAGTTTTTGAACCACATTGTATAGTTTATAATGTGCACAACTCATTATTAAAGGCTACTGTAGCATAGTAAACTGATAAACTGTAATAAATACTGTAATGACTGAAGCCTACTGATGAATTTATTACAACAGTTGTGCCGCACCAAAGCAACAATATAATTACTTCGAGAGTTTAATTCAAGTAATTCTCTATAGTATGCTTTCAAACACTACAGTATTTACTGTAGGATTTTTTCCATGTAACGTAAAAGCTTACAGTTTTTCTCAGTCGCTTTGGTGCATTTCTCACAACACTATTTACATTTGCACAACAGGTCATGCATTTCTCAAAACAATTAGTAATTTGTGCACATCCTAGTAGCAGTTTCTCATTCCTTTCAGCAAATTGCAAATGTTTTCGGACATGCATCAATTGCTTTCATACAACTCTCTGCCATTTTTTAACATTATCATTTGCTTATGTCATGTCAGTCAAAATTAACTTAACTTGTAAATGCTGAATAGTCATTCCATATAAAACTAATAGTCTTCATTTCATTACTTGAGTAATTACATACAAAAATGTTGAACTAGTTGTGAAAATCTTGCAAGCTAATTTTAAAAAAAAAAATGTTTAAATCTTTATTTTACTGAAAATGTCTTCTAAATTCATGATATAAGGATCATGCCCAACAAATGTGGTTGTTTTCTGTTTATATCTCCCTTTAAATGTGGTATACATCACAAAAATACCTCTGTGCCTCCCATTCAGTTTTTTACTTCCTGCCCTTCATCCGAATTCCACGCATCACCAGAACCACGTGATTGAAAATAACCCGTAGGGCCAAAAAATAAATAAAATAAATGAAAAAACTACTATGTTTGAGTTCATATAATTATTTCAGAATATACCTGCAACAACATTCTGAAGTTTTACATCAGATGGTCACAGTTTGACCATTTGTGACCATGCAGGAAGAATTGTGAATTGCTGCAGAGCAACTACGTGCCAATGGATCGTCAGAACATAGTTTTTCAATTTAATATAAAAGTAAATGACAATTTTTGTTAATTTCATGTTGACATGGAACCATATGCATATGCATCACAATATTATTTCCCTTCTTGGTTTTTACCTGCCCCTTTTTCAGACCAAATGAACCACTCCAT